>NC_141873.1:400928542-400971042 GCF_056163025.1 Triticum urartu | reverse complement strand
TCTTTAAGTGGCTTACGAGGTAGACTTGATCATGATCCATATCCAACCTTCTCCCATCTGCTTCTGTCTCTAAAGATTAGAGTCATCGACGCGATTCAAGTCCAGTGCTGATAAAATCCTGCTGTCCAGTTCGGGAAAGCAAGTGATTGATTAGTTCCATTGGTCTATTGGCTTCAGCTTCCAGTCTACCTCATTTCTATCAAAATGATCTGGTGTCTATGTCCATGCCTGAGGTTGGTAAACCCTATATCTATTGCGGGGTGGTTTGAGGAAGGGACAGCTTGTAACCCACGACTTACTACTACGAAGATTCTGGCGGAGAGCTTTTCACATATAGATAGGTCGGGATGAGGAAGCTCCGTAGTCAACTAATAGATAGAAAATCCACCTTGTGAACCGTGTTTGTCTTAAAGTACTGTCTGAGAAGGAATATACCTGTTCCAATCCCTCTAGTGGCTATACTGATTGACATAGGTAGCTTTCGTAGTCAAAGCTCACAGGGCCAAATGCTCTATTGGAGTGGGCACGAACACACACAATCAAGGTTCGAAGAACTTCTACTTCACGCCTTGAGGATTCTATGACGCTCACTCAATGGTGTTGTGGCGATTGCAAGCAATCAATAAACGAGGAAGCCAAATTATGGATCCAGGAAGGCTGCATCAGAAGGAAGAGTAGGTGTTGCTATGCCGTTGGCTGGGACTGAGACAGAGAGAGGGGAGCATAGCCCCTATGATCCCGGTAAAGAGTTCCAACTAAGCTCTTCTCAGGTTCTTTCTTTCTCTTCCATTCTTATGTTTATATATTAAAGTGTAGTTTTCTTACTATAATATAATAATATTAATCTAATATGCCCATTGGTGTTCCAAAAGTACCTTACCGGATTCCCGGAGATGAAGAAGCGACTTGGGTTGACTTATACAATGTTATGTATCGAGAAAGGACACTTTTTTTTTAGTTCACTGCCCTATACATAGAAAGAAGTGCTTTTCCACCGGTATCAACATTCTATCTGGAATCAGTAGCGATAATTGTTGTATTGTGAGCCAGCCCCGTAAGACACTACGCACCTCCAAATTCTATATGATTTTTCCAATCATTTCATTTATACGACCTGCAAATAAGATAAGATCTTGGCTCGCCCTACAAAAAAACAACTATATGCCCTATAAACTTGCTTGCTTCTTCGAATCTCGAAATAACATATAGAAAGTGTTTCTGTGATGAGACCATTCTCGATCGATAAATGCGATAGGAGCCTATGTGTTTCACGGGCAGCCGGCCAATAGGGGAAGGTTGTGAATCCGGCGAACCGACCGCTTTAAGAACGTGATTGTCTTCTCTCACTCAGTTATCAATTGACAAAGATGACCCATTCTTTTTCGCCCTAAAAACGACAATGGTATGGTACTTTTTCTTCCAATCGAGATTGTGTGGGTGTCCGCTCATGTTCACGTTACATGCTAAATAAGGCTTTCGTTGGAAAAACCAACGCCGACGTCAAGATCAGTCTCCTTTCCTTTCTCTTTTCGGGAGCAGAGCTGAAAAAGATGGGAAATTCCAATGATTCTTCGTTCATTATCATGTCGATTCCTCACAATCGCTCTTTGTGATGCTGCGGAACCATGGCAATTAGGATCTCAAGACGCAGCAACACCTATGATGCAAGGAATCATTGACTTACATCACGATATCTTTTTCTTCCTCATTCTTATTTTGGTTTTCGTATCACGGATGTTGGTTCGCGCTTTATGGCATTTCAACGAGCAAACTAATCCAATCCCACAAAGGATTGTTCATGGAACTACTATCGAAATTATTCGGACCATATTTCCAAGTGTCATTCTTTTGTTCATTGCTATACCATCGTTTGCTCTGTTATACTCAATGGACGGGGTAGTAGTAGATCCAGCCATTACTATCAAAGCTATTGGACATCAATGGTATCGGAGTGCGCCTCTTAACGAGGGTGATTTAAGTGCAACGAAATGTACCGGTGGTTCGCGAAGCATCTGGCTTACCGGTCATCTCCCATTCCCGTTGTCGAGAGACTAAAAGAACTATAGCATGCCAGAAACGGGGAGTTGAGGTGGTTAGACCTATACCCCGAAATGCTCCCAGCATAGGAGCCTATGGTTCCATTCTTGTTATTGCTGGAGGTACACATACCTCTTCTCGGTGTGGTGGAGCGATATACGAAAAATAGATGCTAAGCCTGCAATGTCCGATAACGGGGCTTCAGTAGTGAATCTATCGGCACCACAGCAGTGGCATACAACTTTGGACCTAAGGGCAGGTCCCGTTACCTTTCGGAATGGGGGATCCCCGTTGGCAACAACCACGGTAGTAGTTGCGGAACTACTGGGCCAAGAGAGGACAACCTGTTGTTCCTGCTCCTCCTTCTTCGCTTCGGGGACGGAGGTCCTACGGTAGGTAAGAGCACGCACAAGCACTTGACCGAAGGGGACCAGCGCTTCTACTCCTCCACCGAGGAGCCGTTCTTGCGAGAAGCAAGGGATGTCGTGAACGGTGGGAGGTCAAAGAAAGAGAATTGACCTCTGAATACAGTGATCCTATGATCTAGATAGACTCCGTCCTTTTTTTTTTTAGATAAGGGTGACTCAAGAAATTGGGGGTGGGACCTGCTGGCATAATGCAGGCTGGAACGTGGGAATTCGAGGTCTCATGAACGAGTTTTTTTTCGTGGACAAACATACTTTCCGGTCTTTTTTATGGATCCTTTTAGATCTACGGGCCGGCCGTTCACATGAGCATAGGGAATCTATACTCGAGCCTTCGACTTGGCCCCTGGCAGGATAGGTGAGGAATCACTCTTGAGATCTGATCTATTGGGGCCTACAACTTCGCCAAAGCCGACTAGCATCCCTTTCCGTGGTGAACTGGCCGTCCCATACCTTCATTTTGTCTCATGTGTGTTGAACATTGTCTTCCTCGGTTCCAGCTTCACTGATGTAGGTAGGGCTGGGCGAGAAAGGGTCCCCTCTTGCCTATTAGTAAGCGGGCCTTCGATTCCACCGGGGTCTTACGGTCTCATAGAGGGGGGAGAACTACCTAACTAAAGAAGAATAGTGCTCTTTATAAATAAGAGTAGGCGTGGAGAGCTTTTTGCGGGGAAACTTGCAAGTCAAGTTTGGGGGGAGGCGGGCGTCGACCCAACCTTATGAGTATTCGGACTATAACAGTTCCGATGAACAGTCACTCACTTTTGACAGTTATACGATTCCAGAAGATGATCCAGAATTGGGTCAATCACGTTTATTAGAAGTTGACAATAGAGTGGTTGTACCAGCCAAAACTCATCTACGTATGATTGTAACACCCGCTGATGTACCTCATAGTTGGGCTGTACCTTCCTCAGGTGTCAAATGTGATGCTGTACCTGGTCGTTCAAATCTTACCTCCATCTCGGTACAACGAGAAGGAGTTTACTATGGTCAGTGCAGTGAGATTCGTGGAACTAATCATGCCTTTACGCCTATCGTCGTAGAAGCAGTGACTTTGAAAGATTATGCGGATTGGGTATCCAATCAATTAATCCTCCAAACCAACTAAACCGGGGAAGCTGAAGCGGAAATGCAATTCTCGGGTGAGGGAAGGGGGAAGCTCCAGGAAGGCTTCGCTCGCTCGCTCAAAAAGCTCTAACGCTCGTTTACGAGTGGAGTGCATAAGCCCTTATTGAAGTAGGGTGAGGCCTTACTACACGAGCTCGTAAGTCAAGCACGGAACGAGCCTTGTCTACGAAGCTTCGCTTCATCATCTTGCTTGCTTCTGGCGAAGCTTAACGCACTATAACATAGGCATGCATGATGGTATGGTAGGAAGACTCCTTTTAAGGCCGACCACTACATAGGAGCGATAGGAAGCCAAGCCGTCAAAAGGAAAGGCGAGCAGCCCTTATTGCAATAGCAAACGGCCTACTTATAGCCCTATTTATACCCTTTCTCGGGGACTTCAACGGGCCTTACAAGCTCAATAAATTGCAATTCTTCACCTTTTCCTCAGACAGTGGGAATGCATTTTCTTACTTGATTGACATTGACAGATATGTGTACCACACCGAACAAGCAATATGTCATATGCTTGATGTACCAGCCAAGCCAGCTCTTTTTTTCTCAGTTCCCTTATCCTTAGCGCAAAAGTAAAAAGAAAATGAAAGAGAGTTTGTATTTGCAAATGAAAATGAATATGGATCTAAATAAATTAGATAATCAATAAATAAGAATTGGAATAATAGAAAAAATCTCCTTCGCCCCTTATCTCTTCATCATCGTCGGTTCCGTCACTTGTGGTATTCGTTTAGAATCTTGTTGACCCTACTCGCTTACTCCTATTTTCCTTATTTCTTTTTCTACATAATTAATTAGAACTTTCTTGAAAGAATGGGGTTCTCTCTGGGGGGGCGCGCCCTCTCTTCCTTTTTGAGAAAGATGGGCTTGTTTTTTTTTTCAATAAGTTCTATTGCTTTGACACATTTAGTATATAACATAATATATATAAGAAAAGTACTAAAGGCGAAGGGCATTCTGTTGTACAGCTACTTTGGTATAGTTACAAAGGTAACCGGTAGGTGACTGTTGAATCGACAGTAGTTACGAAAGGGGGAAATAGCTCAGTTGGTTAGAGTGCTGGTCTGTCACGCCAGAAGTCGCGGGTTCGAACCCCGTTTTCCCCGCCCGATCTTTCTTTCTTCCCGAGGTCATACCTCTGCCACTTTACCCTGAGTTTCACTAAGGCATATAACCCCATTCGGGTAAGAGGAGCAAGCAGTGGGGAACATCTATTTATATGCGTGTTAGCATCAACAGCATCTTTTTGAAAGTAAATTACATCGATCCTCGGTGCTAGGTACTCAGGTAAGTAAATCCTGAGGATAGAACTAGAGCAAGTAAGCTCATCGCACTATCAAGTCAGTCAGGAACTAGTCTGCCAAGCTTAAGAAGAAGTGAAAAGTAAGCAAGTTGTCATCTAGTGAGGGCTAAAAGACACGGAGAACATCCCCCCTCTATTTGCCAATAGCTTCCGCCTTCCTCTCTTTCATTTCATGTCGGTTCAGCCGAGCCAATAGATTCCATAGGCGGGTCAGTTATAGCTGTAGTAGCCTTTGATTAGGTCCTTTCAATAGACTTTCCGTAGCTATAATTCGATAGACTTTCCGTAGCTCAGTACTGCTGATCGTTGACGCCCGCAACTGTACTTACGGCTGTACTTGTGAAAAGAGATAGAGCCGTCTCGCTATGACTCAAAGATGGTCAAAAAGCTAATAGATGGGCCACAAAAGGTAGAGGAGAGGGGGTAAGAAGAGTAGACTTACTACTGGATACAAGATAGGGTATACAGCTAAAAGGGTGAGATAGAGGAATGAAATGAGCCAGTGAAACGGTCCACGACCACAAGTATTGAGCTATAACCATAAAACTTGGGGAGTGCCTCAAGAAAATCCATTGAAATAGAAGACCCAGGTTGTAATGGAACAGACAAAGGTTGAAGAAGACCAGCAGGAAGGGTGTGCTCACTCTTGTTGAGTTGACACACATTACAGTGAAGAACAAACTTGGAGGGAGAAAAAGAAACCAGAAGGGACCCATTGTTTCTGTGCAAGTCGAACAATGATGGAAAAGCATCCAGTATGTAGCCGACATATGCCAACAACCCAAATGCACATATGCTAGTTAAGTTGAAACTCCTAAATTAAAGCGCAAGCAACAAAACTACTTTTTTGAAGGCGCGGAGCGTTGAAGAAGAGCATAGCTCGATTAACACAACTAGGGGCAATATGGTTCATTTTCCTAGAACACCACAACAAATGTCCCTACCAGCTGTTGCCAGTGAAGCTGAAACCATGGCTACCCCTCAACAAGCCTCTAGCTCTTATCCTAGGCCTGAACCGCCTGAACCTCCAATTACCGTACCATTGGTACTGAATACGACCACCACTCACACCTATTCCAGACCTTTAAACCCCTGACCACCTAGACCTCTAGTAGCAAAGCAACTAAAAGACCCAATCACAAAAATAACCCTCTCTATCCCCCTCAAAACCTTGGCACGAACACTTGTTTCCAGCCACCTATGGCCTTCCTCACAGCTCAAAACATGATAATATTAGACCTAATCCTGCACCTCCACCACCACAACCAAGACCCAATTCAATACCAAATATCCCATTTTCCCAACCAATACTTTTGCCCTATGCTGGAAATTCCATGAAACCAGAAGTGCCAATATATACTTACCTTAACCAACCGCTTCCAACTCAACAGCATGACCCGTACCAATACCTGCAAGAACAAAGGCCGCAAAATCAATATCAATATGGGCAGCAGATACATCAACCTCCTAGAGTTTCTTTTCCAATATTTGAAGGGGCCAGGTCTTGGATACAAAAGTGTGAACATTACTTTTCGGTGTACCAAGTTACGATTGGTACAAGGTAGAACTTTCGGCTATGCACCTTAGGGGGAGAGCTGAAAGCTGGTACAACAGTTTCTTAGTGAATAGGGGACAAGTATCTTGGCAAGAGTGAATTCAAGAGATTGTAGAGAGGTTTGAGGTAAGAAATGTGGTTGGTGTAGTTGATGAGTTTAATCACTTGAGGCAAAGAGGAAGCCTAGAAGAGTACAAGTCACACACAATTGGCAGAATTGAGGGCTGCCATGTTGAGGTGCAATCCCTATTACGATGACAACCTTTTTCGACAAAGTTTTCTTGGGGGTAAGGGTATTGTAAATAGAGATAGATGTTTCGTCCGGCTCTGAGAAACAATTCGGCAACCCCGCTCTTCCCTTTGCCTCTTCCACATCTATTTTTGAAACTTGATTCGGTTGAGTTTGAAGCAAGGATCTAATCAGATAACGCTTTGTTCTCCAATGAATGGAGGTGGAATAATTTCTTGAGATAGAGAAAGCTACATCTCGACTTTATTTAAACGAAAGAAAAAGGTTAGTCCTGCTCCTAGACTTCCAATTCCAAGTAGTAGTAACGGAAAGGAACAGGTTTAGGAGAACTTTTTTTATGTCTTTCTTATAGCGATCGCTGAAAGTCAGTCAATGCCCTGGCTTCAATGAATGAAGACCGATGGGCTACGAAGTGGAGATGATGTCGTCGTGTCATTGCTCGTGATGTCTTCACCAGGATTTGACTTACCAATGTGAAAGGTACCGTGCCAGTGGTTCTATCATTTAGATAGAGAGTGATCTTTCCTTCTTGTCGAAGAAAGATATGACGTTGGGAAGGGAAAGGGAGTAGAAACGTTTTCGTAGCCTTGGGGCGAAGGGCTGAGAGTTCCGTGATCCAGTTCTTTGAGCATACATAGGTTGAGGATGGAACTCCTATAGCAATCGATGTGGAAAAAGGCAACAGCCGAGAATACAAAGCAGAAAAAGCGAGTGAGATCTTGACTTTCTATTATCATACAACATAGAAGTATTTAATCAAATCAGAAAGAGCCCTGGGATTTGACCAAAACGGCATAATTGAAAGCTCTCGTCTCAGTCGCTCGCCTAAGAAAAGGTACCGGGTTGCTCCGTGATGACGAATAAGCAACCCAGCCCAATCCTTGCTTTCATAGAAAAAGGTGAATTTACTCGAATATTCGTTCAATGACTCAATATTTAGTAATCAAATCATGCGTTTGTTAGATCATTTAGTGAGAAATAAAACGAGAATAAAGAGAGAGTCCTCACCTCAATATCGACAACAATGACCTGGCAAGTGAAGTAAAGTAAAAGCAAAGTAGAGCCCGGTTGATGTCAAACGTTTTCAAATCTTACCCACCATATCCATTCATGCACGTTACTAGATGAAAAGTAAAAAATAAAGCAATGATGGTTTTTATCAGAGCCACTTTACAACCGGTTTAGCAACTTCTTCATGCCCCTACGAACGAAATATTTGGAGTTTGACAACTGGTTGACGCCGGTTGATACTCGAATGAATATATCGCCGGTAGATACTTGCTTTTCTAATGAGGTAGACACTTTTGCATGTTAAGGTTTCCACTTCAAACCATCCAGATTTACACTTCAATTTCTCGTTGTTGACACGGTTTACACTTGACTTCATTCAAACTGACACTTATGTATCTATCTAGGCGGGCGGGCACTTAACCAAACTCAGGTTGACACAAACTATACAAAAGTCTTAATTAGGGTGTTTTTTTCCGATCAACCCGAAACTCCGAACAGAACCGACCCTGACTAGACCTTTTCCCAAGCAACTCTGAATACTGGAAAATCTGAATGAAATTCGATAAGAGAAATCAGAGCATGTTTCTAAATTTGTGATAACTACTTATTTATGAGTGAGAAATGCTTCATGCGAGCACCCTTGGCGGCCTGCTTTTGAGACAGGGAGGCCATGCTCGTATCTATGCTTTTCATCATTGGTCTGGTCTACTCGTACCCCACCCCACAAGGTACATCTTCGACTACCGTGCTTCTTATCTTGACGCTATACATTCAGTTCAGTCAGTCCCAGAGACTTATCCTTCAGAAAAAGGTAATCCACCCATATTGGACTTTTCTTCACCTGGCCTCGCGGATTCAATACCGAATTCTCTTCGCATACCGGCCTGCTAATTCCGGGATTAGCTGTTCTCAATGACTGGTGGATGCCTCTTTTCTACCTTAGAAATCGTTTTTTTTATGTACCTTCTCCCTCTCTACACCTTTTTTCCGCCTCGCCGCCCAGAAAGACCTATAGAAGAAGGAAGAATTCAATCCGTATACTCCAAGCGCCGTAACTATCGCACTTTCCAAGCAACCCTCCAATGAAGAAAGTGCAATTGAAACAATCAAGAACGGAAAAATAATTAGACTCCCTCGTCAATTGTTTGGATTGGAATTAGGCTCCTCTACTCTAGTCGTCCTCTTCTATTTCGGGCAGTAGCTCAGCCCGTTCCGGGCCTTCCTTTACTGAATCTATTAGTAGTTGCACTTTTCGACATATGCCTTTATTTAGGCATTGGTTGTAGGCATCCCCTTCTCTTCAAGGAATTTCTGCGCCCGGTTCCTGATCAAGTGTTGGAAAAACCGGAATATGATGCTTTCTACTTCAGCAGTAGGGTTGGCCTGAAGCCAGCCCATAGAATAGATACGGGCGTGTTCTACACAGGAGTTCTTGTAGAACATGTTCCAATCAAACCTCTTTCCCTTCGTCTCCGGTTTTCAATACGAACAAGTGTCATCCTCTTCTCCCATCGTTTGGATGGAATACCCACGTGGAGCTGACCTTCACTTTTCAGAGACAGGGGCAAGCCGATAATTTGTAGCCTCCCTGGTTGTTTTCTGGAAATTTCAGTAGAAGTGAAGCCCTGTAGGAGCTCCCTAAGGACTCTAGCTAAGACCTTTTTGAGACCCTGGGTGACTCGCGTGGACTTATCCCCTCTCGGTAAGCCGAAGACCATATCGTCTGCGTAGCGTGCGTAATAGAAGACTACGGCCCCATCCTCTCGGACCATTACCCTTTCAAGCTTGGCATCCAATATATGGAGATAGCAGTGAATGAGGACAGGTTCAATCGGGCTTCCGAGCGGTATTCCTCGCTTCTGGCACGTGTAACTCTTACCTTTTCTATCTACGTGTGGTTTTCATGAAAACCTATTTTATCAACCTATGGACTCCTTTCAATGACAGAGTCTTTGGAGCAAATTGGTTCAGGATTCTAAGGTTAGAAAAGAGTTACCACTCAAGGGAGGAACAGGATATGTGGAAGGCTATCCTGGTGGCTCAAGACTGACCGGTATACCTGGACCAGTCTATATTGAGCCATATTCATCAATTCGTCAGGCAATTTGGCCTCACACAATGTATCCCTGTTCCACCAGACGCTTAATCAACCCTGGAACACAAGAGAACCCTTCTTATCGAAGAGAATTGCGTATTAAACAGATGAGAGAAATAGCCCTAAATATGTGCATCGAGTAAGTCATTACCTTCTATTCGATCTCCAGTATCGCTCATCAAGTACTTGATCAGATTCCTCTTTTTTCACTAATTACCATTTAAGTGCTTTTGATTCAATTAGATACTGGTAATAACAGTTAGGCTGTTATTACCAGTATCGTTCAGTTACCAGTAATACTTCAATCATTAGTATAGATAGGGATAGAAAGACCATCCTGGTGCACATGCTATGGGTCTTATTGTTTGTTGGGAAAGCAAGGAAGACTAGCTTTGGCGTGGGAAGCTTACCAATTTATGCGGTGGCTACTCGATCGAGAAGAAAGAGCAGTTGTTACCCGCCTCCACTATTAAGCAGCATGAGCCACTAGACTGACTCGATATCCGTGTGTGGATCCGCCCGAAGGCAGTCGATTGGAAAAGATGAAGACAAGGAAGAGCCATTCTTCATACATAGGAGCGAGTGGTCGAAATGGAAAGCGGACAAACGGAATTCTGTACAACTATAGGGTTCGGTTCTTTCTTCTGTCCCAGGTCCTTTCTTCTCTTGCGGATCTTTCTTACTTTTATTCCTCAGCTCGCTTACAAAAACTACATATTTTTTTTTAGATATGGACCTGGGGTTCTCGCTTCTGCGCAAGCTATTTCCGAACCTGCCTGCCTTCGGGGAGATGGGTTGGGTCATACGCGGGACCTACCCCGAGGAAGGAGGCTTGAGGCGCGCTAAATACAATTGTTTTATCAACACGGGGTGGAGAAGGCATTGCAATTTCCTGCTTTTATGATTGCTTCGATTCCTCTGATTCTTCTTCTGACAGGAATTACCAATCCTTTATTGGCTATGTCATCCTCTGTTTAGTAGATGTATGGTATGGTATGGTTACTAGGTAGTGTTGCTCGATACCCGAGCTTGCACCAGTATTAGCTGGCTATTCCACTATTGCCAAAAGAATTCTGGCTATTGGCTTTCCAGCTTTCACCTCTCTGCAGCTTCTGGAGCTGCTTAAGCGCTTAACTTCTACCAAAGTGTGGTATACATTGGATGGAATTAGAGTGGGCGTGGCTACCTACATCGGGCAAGAATAGGAGTCGTATTTCGTTTTGTACCACCGAATAAGATAGCGAGAAATCAGATCAAGAATGGAACCTGTGGACCCTCCGACAGTACGAGCCCTTGTTCGCTTGGTTGCTCAACCCCTATCTCCCAGGCTACGACCTATCGCATTGCCTTCGATGAGTCTATATCGGATGGGTGTTCAAGTCTTTTGAAAAACCAGCCCATTCTAGTCTATCTGTCCCACTCTAAAGAAGATAGTGAACCTGAGGTTGTGCTGTCTCCAATCCCACGAGTCCAATAGGAAGAGCTAGTCCTCTAAAGTAAAGTAGGCGAATTATGGCTAAATCAAATAATTCTTACTTTCACGGCCATCAAACATTCCAAGACATCTCTTCAAGACTATCCGACTCAGCTCTGCGTAGGCAGAGCCAGGAACTAGATCCGTATCCCATGATCAGTAATCTTACAATTACACAACCACCAGATCCTTTAGGTTTGTTCGATCTATCGATAACTGATAGACAGACGCCTTTGACACTTCCTCCAGGTGGAGTTGATTAACACTCTCATGGTTGGTCGATGGAAATAGCAAGACGAGACAGACATGATAATCTGAGAAATATATGTGGTGATCCCTTAAGCAATATCTAAGAATTCAATGTGTCCAAGATTCAATTGATTGGTTGAAGCCAAGGTCTCGAGCTAGTCCATCTTCCTATATGATATTCTTAATAATGCGCAGCACCAAGCCTGAAATTGGGGAATGAATTGAATCGATTGCCTTCCTTTCCTGGACTGGACTGAAACTAATAGGCTGCTTCCTCGTCTGTACTTCAACTAGGAGGTTGTTGATATCACTCTAGATTCTCGAAAGGATATTGGATTGATTTCAAATCAAGGAAACTATTGAAATCGGGTAGCGAACCTATTGTTCCTTATTCTTTTGTCCTCCTCGGCTCTAGTTGAACAATGCACACACCCCGCTTTAGCTGCACATAATAAGGTGATCCGTGAGGCGGCTAGCTATTAGTTAGTGCGATGTGCAGTGAAGTGAGAGATCTCTCTACTCTAGTAGACCAGATGAAATAGCTGCAATGACTAATGTTTGATTGGGAAGACAGAATACATACGTTGACGTGCCCAGTCGAGCTACCGTAAGGTAGTCTAGTTAAGGAAAGGAAACCGGCTATTCCCCTCACGCTAAGGGTGCGATTCCTTACTCTCCCACAAGATCACACTAAATACAATAGGTGCGTGATCTACTAGATTCTTATAGAATCAATTTATAACCTTAGTTGATAGACAGGAACCACCATCCCATAACAAAAAAGGGGGGCGAAGGTTATTTTGTACCAATGAAGACGGATTTCTCTCTCGAGCTGCTCAAAGATCTTTAAGTGGCTTACGAGGTAGACTTGATCATGATCCATATCCAACCTTCTCCCATCTGCTTCTGTCTCTAAAGATTAGAGTCATCGACGCGATTCAAGTCCAGTGCTGATAAAATCCTGCTGTCCAGTTCGGGAAAGCAAGTGATTGATTAGTTCCATTGGTCTATTGGCTTCAGCTTCCAGTCTACCTCATTTCTATCAAAATGATCTGGTGTCTATGTCCATGCCTGAGGTTGGTAAACCCTATATCTATTGCGGGGTGGTTTGAGGAAGGGACAGCTTGTAACCCACGACTTACTACTACGAAGATTCTGGCGGAGAGCTTTTCACATATAGATAGGTCGGGATGAGGAAGCTCCGTAGTCAACTAATAGATAGAAAATCCACCTTGTGAACCGTGTTTGTCTTAAAGTACTGTCTGAGAAGGAATATACCTGTTCCAATCCCTCTAGTGGCTATACTGATTGACATAGGTAGCTTTCGTAGTCAAAGCTCACAGGGCCAAATGCTCTATTGGAGTGGGCACGAACACACACAATCAAGGTTCGAAGAACTTCTACTTCACGCCTTGAGGATTCTATGACGCTCACTCAATGGTGTTGTGGCGATTGCAAGCAATCAATAAACGAGGAAGCCAAATTATGGATCCAGGAAGGCTGCATCAGAAGGAAGAGTAGGTGTTGCTATGCCGTTGGCTGGGACTGAGACAGAGAGAGGGGAGCATAGCCCCTATGATCCCGGTAAAGAGTTCCAACTAAGCTCTTCTCAGGTTCTTTCTTTCTCTTCCATTCTTATGTTTATATATTAAAGTGTAGTTTTCTTACTATAATATAATAATATTAATCTAATATGCCCATTGGTGTTCCAAAAGTACCTTACCGGATTCCCGGAGATGAAGAAGCGACTTGGGTTGACTTATACAATGTTATGTATCGAGAAAGGACACTTTTTTTTTAGTTCACTGCCCTATACATAGAAAGAAGTGCTTTTCCACCGGTATCAACATTCTATCTGGAATCAGTAGCGATAATTGTTGTATTGTGAGCCAGCCCCGTAAGACACTACGCACCTCCAAATTCTATATGATTTTTCCAATCATTTCATTTATACGACCTGCAAATAAGATAAGATCTTGGCTCGCCCTACAAAAAAACAACTATATGCCCTATAAACTTGCTTGCTTCTTCGAATCTCGAAATAACATATAGAAAGTGTTTCTGTGATGAGACCATTCTCGATCGATAAA
Source organism: Triticum urartu (assembly GCF_056163025.1). Taxonomy (NCBI): domain Eukaryota; kingdom Viridiplantae; phylum Streptophyta; class Magnoliopsida; order Poales; family Poaceae; genus Triticum; species Triticum urartu. The sequence goes on along the minus strand of NC_141873.1, from coordinate 400,957,428 downwards.
TGCGATAGGAGCCTATGTGTTTCACGGGCAGCCGGCCAATAGGGGAAGGTTGTGAATCCGGCGAACCGACCGCTTTAAGAACGTGATTGTCTTCTCTCACTCAGTTATCAATTGACAAAGATGACCCATTCTTTTTCGCCCTAAAAACGACAATGGTATGGTACTTTTTCTTCCAATCGAGATTGTGTGGGTGTCCGCTCATGTTCACGTTACATGCTAAATAAGGCTTTCGTTGGAAAAACCAACGCCGACGTCAAGATCAGTCTCCTTTCCTTTCTCTTTTCGGGAGCAGAGCTGAAAAAGATGGGAAATTCCAATGATTCTTCGTTCATTATCATGTCGATTCCTCACAATCGCTCTTTGTGATGCTGCGGAACCATGGCAATTAGGATCTCAAGACGCAGCAACACCTATGATGCAAGGAATCATTGACTTACATCACGATATCTTTTTCTTCCTCATTCTTATTTTGGTTTTCGTATCACGGATGTTGGTTCGCGCTTTATGGCATTTCAACGAGCAAACTAATCCAATCCCACAAAGGATTGTTCATGGAACTACTATCGAAATTATTCGGACCATATTTCCAAGTGTCATTCTTTTGTTCATTGCTATACCATCGTTTGCTCTGTTATACTCAATGGACGGGGTATTAGTAGATCCAGCCATTACTATCAAAGCTATTGGACATCAATGGTATCGGAGTGCGCCTCTTAACGAGGGTGATTTAAGTGCAACGAAATGTACCGGTGGTTCGCGAAGCATCTGGCTTACCGGTCATCTCCCATTCCCGTCGTCGAGAGACTAAAAGAACTATAGCATGCCAGAAACGGGGAGTTGAGGTGGTTAGACCTATACCCCGAAATGCTCCCAGCATAGGAGCCTATGGTTCCATTCTTGTTATTGCTGGAGGTACACATACCTCTTCTCGGTGTGGTGGAGCGATATACGAAAAATAGATGCTAAGCCTGCAATGTCCGATAACGGGGCTTCAGTAGTGAATCTATCGGCACCACAGCAGTGGCATACAACTTTGGACCTAAGGGCAGGTCCCGTTACCTTTCGGAATGGGGGATCCCCGTTGGCAACAACCACGGTAGTAGTTGCGGAACTACTGGGCCAAGAGAGGACAACCTGTTGTTCCTGCTCCTCCTTCTTCGCTTCGGGGACGGAGGTCCTACGGTAGGTAAGAGCACGCACAAGCACTTGACCGAAGGGGACCAGCGCTTCTACTCCTCCACCGAGGAGCCGTTCTTGCGAGAAGCAAGGGATGTCGTGAACGGTGGGAGGTCAAAGAAAGAGAATTGACCTCTGAATACAGTGATCCTATGATCTAGATAGACTCCGTCCTTTTTTTTTTAGATAAGGGTGACTCAAGAAATTGGGGGTGGGACCTGCTGGCATAATGCAGGCTGGAACGTGGGAATTCGAGGTCTCATGAACGAGTTTTTTTTCGTGGACAAACATACTTTCCGGTCTTTTTTATGGATCCTTTTAGATCTACGGGCCGGCCGTTCACATGAGCATAGGGAATCTATACTCGAGCCTTCGACTTGGCCCCTGGCAGGATAGGTGAGGAATCACTCTTGAGATCTGATCTATTGGGGCCTACAACTTCGCCAAAGCCGACTAGCATCCCTTTCCGTGGTGAACTGGCCGTCCCATACCTTCATTTTGTCTCATGTGTGTTGAACATTGTCTTCCTCGGTTCCAGCTTCACTGATGTAGGTAGGGCTGGGCGAGAAAGGGTCCCCTCTTGCCTATTAGTAAGCGGGCCTTCGATTCCACCGGGGTCTTACGGTCTCATAGAGGGGGGAGAACTACCTAACTAAAGAAGAATAGTGCTCTTTATAAATAAGAGTAGGCGTGGAGAGCTTTTTGCGGGGAAACTTGCAAGTCAAGTTTGGGGGGAGGCGGGCGTCGACCCAACCTTATGAGTATTCGGACTATAACAGTTCCGATGAACAGTCACTCACTTTTGACAGTTATACGATTCCAGAAGATGATCCAGAATTGGGTCAATCACGTTTATTAGAAGTTGACAATAGAGTGGTTGTACCAGCCAAAACTCATCTACGTATGATTGTAACACCCGCTGATGTACCTCATAGTTGGGCTGTACCTTCCTCAGGTGTCAAATGTGATGCTGTACCTGGTCGTTCAAATCTTACCTCCATCTCGGTACAACGAGAAGGAGTTTACTATGGTCAGTGCAGTGAGATTCGTGGAACTAATCATGCCTTTACGCCTATCGTCGTAGAAGCAGTGACTTTGAAAGATTATGCGGATTGGGTATCCAATCAATTAATCCTCCAAACCAACTAAACCGGGGAAGCTGAAGCGGAAATGCAATTCTCGGGTGAGGGAAGGGGGAAGCTCCAGGAAGGCTTCGCTCGCTCGCTCAAAAAGCTCTAACGCTCGTTTACGAGTGGAGTGCATAAGCCCTTATTGAAGTAGGGTGAGGCCTTACTACACGAGCTCGTAAGTCAAGCACGGAACGAGCCTTGTCTACGAAGCTTCGCTTCATCATCTTGCTTGCTTCTGGCGAAGCTTAACGCACTATAACATAGGCATGCATGATGGTATGGTAGGAAGACTCCTTTTAAGGCCGACCACTACATAGGAGCGATAGGAAGCCAAGCCGTCAAAAGGAAAGGCGAGCAGCCCTTATTGCAATAGCAAACGGCCTACTTATAGCCCTATTTATACCCTTTCTCGGGGACTTCAACGGGCCTTACAAGCTCAATAAATTGCAATTCTTCACCTTTTCCTCAGACAGTGGGAATGCATTTTCTTACTTGATTGACATTGACAGATATGTGTACCACACCGAACAAGCAATATGTCATATGCTTGATGTACCAGCCAAGCCAGCTCTTTTTTTCTCAGTTCCCTTATCCTTAGCGCAAAAGTAAAAAGAAAATGAAAGAGAGTTTGTATTTGCAAATGAAAATGAATATGGATCTAAATAAATTAGATAATCAATAAATAAGAATTGGAATAATAGAAAAAATCTCCTTCGCCCCTTATCTCTTCATCATCGTCGGTTCCGTCACTTGTGGTATTCGTTTAGAATCTTGTTGACCCTACTCGCTTACTCCTATTTTCCTTATTTCTTTTTCTACATAATTAATTAGAACTTTCTTGAAAGAATGGGGTTCTCTCTGGGGGGGCGCACCCTCTCTTCCTTTTTGAGAAAGATGGGCTTGTTTTTTTTTCAATAAGTTCTATTGCTTTGACACATTTAGTATATAACATAATATATATAAGAAAAGTACTAAAGGCGAAGGGCATTCTGTTGTACAGCTACTTTGGTATAGTTACAAAGGTAACCGGTAGGTGACTGTTGAATCGACAGTAGTTACGAAAGGGGGAAATAGCTCAGTTGGTTAGAGTGCTGGTCTGTCACGCCAGAAGTCGCGGGTTCGAACCCCGTTTTCCCCGCCCGATCTTTCTTTCTTCCCGAGGTCATACCTCTGCCACTTTACCCTGAGTTTCACTAAGGCATATAACCCCATTCGGGTAAGAGGAGCAAGCAGTGGGGAACATCTATTTATATGCGTGTTAGCATCAACAGCATCTTTTTGAAAGTAAATTACATCGATCCTCGGTGCTAGGTACTCAGGTAAGTAAATCCTGAGGATAGAACTAGAGCAAGTAAGCTCATCGCACTATCAAGTCAGTCAGGAACTAGTCTGCCAAGCTTAAGAAGAAGTGAAAAGTAAGCAAGTTGTCATCTAGTGAGGGCTAAAAGACACGGAGAACATCCCCCCTCTATTTGCCAATAGCTTCCGCCTTCCTCTCTTTCATTTCATGTCGGTTCAGCCGAGCCAATAGATTCCATAGGCGGGTCAGTTATAGCTGTAGTAGCCTTTGATTAGGTCCTTTCAATAGACTTTCCGTAGCTATAATTCGATAGACTTTCCGTAGCTCAGTACTGCTGATCGTTGACGCCCGCAACTGTACTTACGGCTGTACTTGTGAAAAGAGATAGAGCCGTCTCGCTATGACTCAAAGATGGTCAAAAAGCTAATAGATGGGCCACAAAAGGTAGAGGAGAGGGGGTAAGAAGAGTAGACTTACTACTGGATACAAGATAGGGTATACAGCTAAAAGGGTGAGATAGAGGAATGAAATGAGCCAGTGAAACGGTCCACGACCACAAGTATTGAGCTATAACCATAAAACTTGGGGAGTGCCTCAAGAAAATCCATTGAAATAGAAGACCCAGGTTGTAATGGAACAGACAAAGGTTGAAGAAGACCAGCAGGAAGGGTGTGCTCACTCTTGTTGAGTTGACACACATTACAGTGAAGAACAAACTTGGAGGGAGAAAAAGAAACCAGAAGGGACCCATTGTTTCTGTGCAAGTCGAACAATGATGGAAAAGCATCCAGTATGTAGCCGACATATGCCAACAACCCAAATGCACATATGCTAGTTAAGTTGAAACTCCTAAATTAAAGCGCAAGCAACAAAACTACTTTTTTGAAGGCGCGGAGCGTTGAAGAAGAGCATAGCTCGATTAACACAACTAGGGGCAATATGGTTCATTTTCCTAGAACACCACAACAAATGTCCCTACCAGCTGTTGCCAGTGAAGCTGAAACCATGGCTACCCCTCAACAAGCCTCTAGCTCTTATCCTAGGCCTGAACCGCCTGAACCTCCAATTACCGTACCATTGGTACTGAATACGACCACCACTCACACCTATTCCAGACCTTTAAACCCCTGACCACCTAGACCTCTAGTAGCAAAGCAACTAAAAGACCCAATCACAAAAATAACCCTCTCTATCCCCCTCAAAACCTTGGCACGAACACTTGTTTCCAGCCACCTATGGCCTTCCTCACAGCTCAAAACATGATAATATTAGACCTAATCCTGCACCTCCACCACCACAACCAAGACCCAATTCAATACCAAATATCCCATTTTCCCAACCAATACTTTTGCCCTATGCTGGAAATTCCATGAAACCAGAAGTGCCAATATATACTTACCTTAACCAACCGCTTCCAACTCAACAGCATGACCCGTACCAATACCTGCAAGAACAAAGGCCGCAAAATCAATATCAATATGGGCAGCAGATACATCAACCTCCTAGAGTTTCTTTTCCAATATTTGAAGGGGCCAGGTCTTGGATACAAAAGTGTGAACATTACTTTTCGGTGTACCAAGTTACGGATTGGTACAAGGTAGAACTTTCGGCTATGCACCTTAGGGGGAGAGCTGAAAGCTGGTACAACAGTTTCTTAGTGAATAGGGGACAAGTATCTTGGCAAGAGTGAATTCAAGAGATTGTAGAGAGGTTTGAGGTAAGAAATGTGGTTGGTGTAGTTGATGAGTTTAATCACTTGAGGCAAAGAGGAAGCCTAGAAGAGTACAAGTCACACACAATTGGCAGAATTGAGGGCTGCCATGTTGAGGTGCAATCCCTATTACGATGACAACCTTTTTCGACAAAGTTTTCTTGGGGGTAAGGGTATTGTAAATAGAGATAGATGTTTCGTCCGGCTCTGAGAAACAATTCGGCAACCCCGCTCTTCCCTTTGCCTCTTCCACATCTATTTTTGAAACTTGATTCGGTTGAGTTTGAAGCAAGGATCTAATCAGATAACGCTTTGTTCTCCAATGAATGGAGGTGGAATAATTTCTTGAGATAGAGAAAGCTACATCTCGACTTTATTTAAACGAAAGAAAAAGGTTAGTCCTGCTCCTAGACTTCCAATTCCAAGTAGTAGTAACGGAAAGGAACAGGTTTAGGAGAACTTTTTTTATGTCTTTCTTATAGCGATCGCTGAAAGTCAGTCAATGCCCTGGCTTCAATGAATGAAGACCGATGGGCTACGAAGTGGAGATGATGTCGTCGTGTCATTGCTCGTGATGTCTTCACCAGGATTTGACTTACCAATGTGAAAGGTACCGTGCCAGTGGTTCTATCATTTAGATAGAGAGTGATCTTTCCTTCTTGTCGAAGAAAGATATGACGTTGGGAAGGGAAAGGGAGTAGAAACGTTTTCGTAGCCTTGGGGCGAAGGGCTGAGAGTTCCGTGATCCAGTTCTTTGAGCATACATAGGTTGAGGATGGAACTCCTATAGCAATCGATGTGGAAAAAGGCAACAGCCGAGAATACAAAGCAGAAAAAGCGAGTGAGATCTTGACTTTCTATTATCATACAACATAGAAGTATTTAATCAAATCAGAAAGAGCCCTGGGATTTGACCAAAACGGCATAATTGAAAGCTCTCGTCTCAGTCGCTCGCCTAAGAAAAGGTACCGGGTTGCTCCGTGATGACGAATAAGCAACCCAGCCCAATCCTTGCTTTCATAGAAAAAGGTGAATTTACTCGAATATTCGTTCAATGACTCAATATTTAGTAATCAAATCATGCGTTTGTTAGATCATTTAGTGAGAAATAAAACGAGAATAAAGAGAGAGTCCTCACCTCAATATCGACAACAATGACCTGGCAAGTGAAGTAAAGTAAAAGCAAAGTAGAGCCCGGTTGATGTCAAACGTTTTCAAATCTTACCCACCATATCCATTCATGCACGTTACTAGATGAAAAGTAAAAAATAAAGCAATGATGGTTTTTATCAGAGCCACTTTACAACCGGTTTAGCAACTTCTTCATGCCCCTACGAACGAAATATTTGGAGTTTGACAACTGGTTGACGCCGGTTGATACTCGAATGAATATATCGCCGGTAGATACTTGCTTTTCTAATGAGGTAGACACTTTTGCATGTTAAGGTTTCCACTTCAAACCATCCAGATTTACACTTCAATTTCTCGTTGTTGACACGGTTTACACTTGACTTCATTCAAACTGACACTTATGTATCTATCTAGGCGGGCGGGCACTTAACCAAACTCAGGTTGACACAAACTATACAAAAGTCTTAATTAGGGTGTTTTTTTCCGATCAACCCGAAACTCCGAACAGAACCGACCCTGACTAGACCTTTTCCCAAGCAACTCCGAATACTGGAAAATCTGAATGAAATTCGATAAGAGAAATCAGAGCATGTTTCTAAATTTGTGATAACTACTTATTTATGAGTGAGAAATGCTTCATGCGAGCACCCTTGGCGGCCTGCTTTTGAGACAGGGAGGCCATGCTCGTATCTATGCTTTTCATCATTGGTCTGGTCTACTCGTACCCCACCCCACAAGGTACATCTTCGACTACCGTGCTTCTTATCTTGACGCTATACATTCAGTTCAGTCAGTCCCAGAGACTTATCCTTCAGAAAAAGGTAATCCACCCATATTGGACTTTTCTTCACCTGGCCTCGCGGATTCAATACCGAATTCTCTTCGCATACCGGCCTGCTAATTCCGGGATTAGCTGTTCTCAATGACTGGTGGATGCCTCTTTTCTACCTTAGAAATCGTTTTTTTTTATGTACCTTCTCCCTCTCTACACCTTTTTTCCGCCTCGCCGCCCAGAAAGACCTATAGAAGAAGGAAGAATTCAATCCGTATACTCCAAGCGCCGTAACTATCGCACTTTCCAAGCAACCCTCCAATGAAGAAAGTGCAATTGAAACAATCAAGAACGGAAAAATAATTAGACTCCCTCGTCAATTGTTTGGATTGGAATTAGGCTCCTCTACTCTAGTCGTCCTCTTCTATTTCGGGCAGTAGCTCAGCCCGTTCCGGGCCTTCCTTTACTGAATCTATTAGTAGTTGCACTTTTCGACATATGCCTTTATTTAGGCATTGGTTGTAGGCATCCCCTTCTCTTCAAGGAATTTCTGCGCCCGGTTCCTGATCAAGTGTTGGAAAAACCGGAATATGATGCTTTCTACTTCAGCAGTAGGGTTGGCCTGAAGCCAGCCCATAGAATAGATACGGGCGTGTTCTACACAGGAGTTCTTGTAGAACATGTTCCAATCAAACCTCTTTCCCTTCGTCTCCGGTTTTCAATACGAACAAGTGTCATCCTCTTCTCCCATCGTTTGGATGGAATACCCACGTGGAGCTGACCTTCACTTTTCAGAGACAGGGGCAAGCCGATAATTTGTAGCCTCCCTGGTTGTTTTCTGGAAATTTCAGTAGAAGTGAAGCCCTGTAGGAGCTCCCTAAGGACTCTAGCTAAGACCTTTTTGAGACCCTGGGTGACTCGCGTGGACTTATCCCCTCTCGGTAAGCCGAAGACCATATCGTCTGCGTAGCGTGCGTAATAGAAGACTACGGCCCCATCCTCTCGGACCATTACCCTTTCAAGCTTGGCATCCAATATATGGAGATAGCAGTGAATGAGGACAGGTTCAATCGGGCTTCCGAGCGGTATTCCTCGCTTCTGGCACGTGTAACTCTTACCTTTTCTATCTACGTGTGGTTTTCATGAAAACCTATTTTATCAACCTATGGACTCCTTTCAATGACAGAGTCTTTGGAGCAAATTGGTTCAGGATTCTAAGGTTAGAAAAGAGTTACCACTCAAGGGAGGAACAGGATATGTGGAAGGCTATCCTGGTGGCTCAAGACTGACCGGTATACCTGGACCAGTCTATATTGAGCCATATTCATCAATTCGTCAGGCAATTTGGCCTCACACAATGTATCCCTGTTCCACCAGACGCTTAATCAACCCTGGAACACAAGAGAACCCTTCTTATCGAAGAGAATTGCGTATTAAACAGATGAGAGAAATAGCCCTAAATATGTGCATCGAGTAAGTCATTACCTTCTATTCGATCTCCAGTATCGCTCATCAAGTACTTGATCAGATTCCTCTTTTTTCTTGCAATTGCAAAGTGGTGGAAAAAATTTGTATTTCGGTCACCATGTCGTAGCCAATTGGCTCTGCCCCGCTGGAGCCATGCTACTTCTTCTTGTTCAAACAGGTTCTCGAGCAGCAGTCAAATTGACTTCCCCTGCTTGAGCGTAATGCCCGCCCCTGGTGTGGTGGAAAAAGCCTCGTTTTCTATTCCTTTTAAAGCTGCTGATGCGAGCTACCGAACAAACAAGATTAGTACAAAAAGCCACAACTAGCACTAGCTTTCGTGATTGCTTCTTTCTACCTTTCTCACTCCGGTAATTGCTCCTTCTCCAAAATATCACTACGGACAAGATGAGCTAATAGAAAAAGTTAGGGCAACAGATGATAGCGACTCGCCAGACTCGAACTGGCATAGGCGGATCGGATCAAACGAAATTAGCCTTTCTTCCATCAACAGGAATCGCTTTGATTTCGCAGTTCAAGAGGATGGTGGGGGCAACCTCTCTACATCTGCGGGCCGGTAGGCCAGCCAACTAACTCTTCAAATGAAGAACTGATTACTCCACATCTATGAACCTATCATTCCCCGCCCTTGCCCATTATTTCTTTTTGTATCACGCTAGGACTTTGCCTCTTTTTTTGAGGAAAAATATGGAAGTAGAATCTCCTCTCTTTTAGAGGCGTCTTCCAAATCCAATTTAAGATCAATGAGGTCTTTCAGAGAGCCGCTGCTCTTTCCATTAAATTCTAGGATCTCTTCGATCCTATGCGCAAAAGCAAGGTGTGAGCCCGCGACCCCTCGATCGCTCTCAGAGTCAATCGGCCCAAACCGGGTTATGAGCTCAACGAAAAAAAAAGTATTTTTAGAAATTGCCTGCAAAACCGCCTTGCGAGCGTTAGCGTCAGCGTCAGCGCCATCTCCCGATGGATATTTTTTGCGCATCTCCAATAGCGCCTTGGCCCTATTTTCTTCTTCGTCTATTGGGGAAGAAGAAGAGGTGGAGTAGCAGGCGGATCTCATCCCTCCTGCGGACTTCCCCGTACTCAAAGTGACTCTGAGAGATTGCGCTTCTCTACTAATCGCATTCTGTTCAAGAATCACTGTTTTCATGATCGAATGACGAAATAGATATACGAACTGTATAGGATCATTCGCTGGGATGGGATAAGTGATTCTTTTATAGGATTCCCATGGGATCGTAGAATCAACTAAGGATGGAATAGGTATTTGTGATCGATCAGCTTCCAGTATGACCGAAGACTTTCTATCTGCATTCAGAATAACCACACAATCAGGTTGTTGGTTCAACCCAAAATTGATCTTCTTCTTTCTTGAACGGAATTTTTTTTTATTTGCAAAAGATTTGGTCAAAAACGCCCCGATCTTCCATTGAGAATCATCGAAACAATGAGAATTCACATTTCTTAAATAGCTTCTTAAATAGCTCGCCATTTCTTCCGTTATCTCATAAATAAATAAATGATTGGTCTTTAAAAAGAAGGAACGGCCTTTTTGACGACTGGGAGATCCTATAAAATGAAGAGCGTTTCGTAAACAAATCAGTGTCTTATCTGAATCGAGAATAGCAATTCCATTTCTTGAACCACGGATATAGACTTTGAAATGGTGATCAGCTACCCGACGGCCGAGATGTGCATTCGTACAAAGTAATTTAGTACAGACTATCGAAAGCATTGTCATTTTGCGATTTGAGTTCCGGAGATACAGGTGGTAAGTTATGGGTAATGCGGGGGAACTTTAAGACGAGATAGAATACCTAATATGGGAGTGGTTTAAGTGAGAGAATAGCTCCCTTACCAAACCAACTGAGCTATTTGCCATGTTTTTGACAAATGACCTAACTTTGATGTGATGTGCCCGGCTAGCCCGGATCATTCTTAGAGCAGTCGAGGTTACCGGAATTACGGCCTTCCATACAAGAACTGGCACTATTGTAACTCGCTATGGGCCTCCTGCCTTCTCGAAAGAAACTGGCTTTTGAAGAAATTACTCTATTTTACGCATTTAGTTGAAGCGGATTCAAAGAGCTCTATCGAGCAAGGAAGGAGTATACTATACTGTAGCTGGATAAGCTAGATACCAAAACTTTGATAAAGATTGAGGCAACCCATTTGAGGAAGAACCGGACGGACCCCTGTGGAGATGGCATAAACAATCCTTTGACGAACTTTCTGGTTAACATAGAATCTATGAGTTTTTTCTTCTAATTACTACTACTAACATTATTCAATCTGGTATCCAAGAATTTATTAAGCTCATCCCGCAAGCACATGTACACATCTTGGATTTTACCGTCTTAAGATGGAAGAAGATTCGTTCTCCTACCCATTTCTAAGTTAAGCAAGAGATAACTCATAATTTGATATGCACTCGCACTCGCATCTTGGGTCACTGGAACCTGATGATAATTACTCACTCCTTCATCCTGAGAAAGGATCTTGGCTATGAAAAAAAATGGATCACTAGCTTGCGCAGCAAATTGAATGAAACTTTCGTCCGAAGTAAACATTTCAGTCTGGTGTTCGTTATACCATTTAAGGGCATCATCTAAGTTCGAGAACTTTGGATACTTAAAGGCTGCAGCACATGCTAAGTGTTGACTGAGATTCTTTTTTTCCGACAGGTGGTTTTGTGCTGGAGGTTGAGGATGATCGGCAGAAAAGAGTAATAAACTTTTTGACAAATCACGCTCATGAAAATGCAATACACCTGAACGGTAGATTCTACCACGGAAGTCCATGAATGCTGGCAAATAGAATTGATAACCTTCGTATGCTGACGCAAGTCTTATTAAAAAATCTTCATAACTAGCCTGCTGCACCTGTTTTAATAATTTATTTAACAGTATGTTATAGCTACAAGCATTATTAATACCTTTGACGTTATTGAAGTAGCACTCCCTCAATATGTCTGAGGCTTCTGTCGGATTCACGCGAGCCAGAGCATTTGGTAAAAGAAGCCCACACTCAACTAAACATTGACGATTCTTTTCCAGAAATCTCAAGAGCCTTTTGTTTATTTCAAACGCTTGAGACTGAAGCCCATTCAAAATATCACACATCTGCTTGTATTCTTTTTTATGTAACTTTATATAGAAGTGGTTTAAGTCATGGGAAGTTAATAGCCGAAAGTGATTCTAGATATCCCCCGTGGGTTTGCATAAGTAACCTCCTATCAGATCCGATAATGTATCAGGATCAGACCCCCTCTCTGCTGGTTGCCAATCCAAGGGTTTGCAAAGCATCGGAAGATTGAGTTTGATAGGGAGCAGATTTATGTTCAAATTGCACATAACATAACAAGAATTCTCTATATACCCTTGACCTTTCTTAAGAACCAGCACTGGATCTTCTTTTGTTACTCCCCTATCTGTTGATATATGTAGAACATTTCTTTCAATCATGAATTGGAGCAAGTATTTCCCGATATCATAATGACACTGAATTTTTTTCTTTTTCTCTTTTTTGCTAGCACCTTTGGGCTGAACAACATCCTTAACTGATTCTACCTTACTAGTGAGTACTGCTTCCACCTTACCACTACCTGGTGCTTTGTATTGTAGAAACCTTGCTTGTTCTCGTACAGTTGAATTAAGTTGATCTATAAATCTAGCTGCCTTAACTGCGGATGATTCCTGAAGAGTGTTGAATACCAAGCCTAGTACATGAATCATGATAGCCTCAAGCGTATAGATACCAAACATCTTAAGCATAGGTAAGCTACTTGGTAGGCAACCCTTTAGATATTGCTTAGCGTTAGGCTGATCTTTATTAATCAAGAACTTTACTATGTTAGGAGTTACTTTAAATAGATTATCCTCATCGAACTTCATTGTGCAATTTGCAATTTGATTCTGTAAATCTATTAATTCAGTATCGGAAAACACACCATTTTGATTCTTCTTTTCATTAATCAACAACTTTCTAACATCATCCTGATACATATCAACATTAGAAGTCTTTTTCGTTTTGTCAATATCCAACAGCTTAGCGTAGTAATCGTTCCAGAACTCCTTAATAATACGTGCATTTTGCAAAGATTTCTCATTCTCAATGCTATCATCATATGTCTCGGAACAATAAAATAGAACCTGCATACTTTTATTTGTTACCCTTACTAAACCGCAGTAAGGATACGAATACGACTGAAATAAACTACTAGAATCTAAATATAAGGAAAGGATCAGAATAAGTACTAATGCTCTGTATAATACTTTTCCCCGAGCGATGGTTTAGCGGATTCGGAATTGTAACCAAGCATCCTGGGTTCTATACCCGATTCAACACTAGAGCATGCAGCCGATCCTGGATACATAACTATATAAAGTGTGCAGTTTTGGATCTTTATTGGTAGCCAGTCTTTCACTTCTGCCTCTCCACTCCCATGCCTTTCTTGGTCGGACCAACCCAACCGGCGATTTCCGACAAGTCTTTCTGCTTAGAGCAAGAAGCGGAACCAAAATAAAGCTTTCTTTATTTTCATTTATGGATAACCAATCCATTTTCCAATATAGTTGGGAGATTTTACCCAAGAAATGGGTACATAAAATGAAAAGATCGGAACATGGGAATAGATCTTATACCAATACTGACTACCCATTTCCATTGTTGTGCTTTCTAAAATGGCATACCTATACAAGGGTTCAAGTTTCGATCGATATTTGCGGAGTGGATCATCCCTCTCGAAAACGAAGATTTGAAGTTGTCCATAATTTACTGAGTACTCGGTATAACTCACGCATTCGTGTACAAACAAGTGCAGACGAAGTAACACGAATATCTCCGGTAGTCAGTCTATTTCCATCAGCCGGCCGGTGGGAGCGAGAAGTATGGGATATGTCTGGTGTTTCTTCCATCAATCATCCGGATTTACGCCGTATATCAACAGATTATGGTTTCGAGGGTCATCCATTACGAAAAGACTTTCCTCTGAGTGGATATGTGGAAGTACGCTATGATGATCCAGAGAAACGTGTGGTTTCTGAACCCATTGAGATGACCCAAGAATTTCGCTATTTCGATTTTGCTAGTCCTTGGGAACAGCGTAGCGACGGATAATTCCGAATCTACATAGGTCTAGTCCAGGGGACAAATCAATAGGAAATGCTATTTGCTTCTTAAGAAGAAGAACTTTTTTGAAATGAAAGAGTTTCCACGGGCGTCGAATATCATTTCTTCAAATAAGGAAGAAGTGTTATCGAAGGATTTCCTTCCATTCTTCCTAGTATGGAAGAAGTAAAGAAAAAGTACTGCGTCTCGATCTATACGAAAGGGCACTGGTTTTTTCTTTCGGTTTCATTGATAGCAGAAGAGTACGCTAGCTAGCGGAGCCTGAAAACGCTTGCTTGCGCCCCACCCCTACGGAAACTATTGCCTATGCTTGCTGCTCGCTCAGTGTCAGTAGAAGGGAAGAAAAGATGGTCACTCCTTTTAGGAACATGGCGAGCCTTGCTTACGACTGTTGCACTTCACTCGCTGCTCGTTCATTCACTTGCTCATGAACTCGCTGCTTCGCCAGAAGCGACTAGTCGCCTCCTTTCCTCCGCCGAAAGATGCTTAGCCAGAAGCGACGAAGGAGGGGAGCTGGGGAAGGCCGACGATGGCAATGAGGGGGAAGCTGTCGTAGAAGCTTTGCCCCTTGCTTTACATAAATTGTTATGAACTTACTAAATGACCTTATTTATTCTCCCGGAACGCTAGCAAATCTAATAGTTCCATCTGCTCTTCTTAACTTAAGAACGAAGGCCGCCATCCTTCTTATTCAGGAACCCTTTGTTTGAGGAGGGCGTATCCCCGGGAAGGGGAGAGTGGCCGAGCGGTCAAAAGCGACAGACTGTAAATCTGTTGAAGGTTTTCTACGTAGGTTCGAATCCTGCCTCTCCCACTTGTTGTAGACTTAAGAGAAGAGAAAGTAGGCGGAAGCCTAGGAGGGCCAACCGAGCGAAGCTCTTTTTTTTTGCCGTGCCGTGAAGTGCAATTTTCTCGTATGCGTTTTAGAGAGGTTGTCGAAAAAAGACGATCTATAGAGATTCCCCATCTATATCCAATCGAGAATAGAAGCGAGTCGCTTCCGGCGTCGGCTTGTAGTCTCTGCAGTCGGCACACGCACGCGCCCGCCATCATGCCTCCTTGGTTCGGGACGAAGCCAAGCGAGACATACGATAGACGAAGGAAGCGCCCACCCAGCAGGAGGGCTAAAACCTGTAGTTTTGAAGTTGCAAACTCCAGCTTCGAAGCTGGAGTGCTTTAGCCCTTTTTTAAGCAAGAATCACCGTCTTGAGCGCCTTGCGCGCTCAAGAACAAGCAAGGGATGAGCGCTTTGTTGCTAAAGCGGATACGTTTTCTTGCTGGGGAAGGCTAGTTTGATCGAGGATTGGAGAGGAGGGAGAGGTGGAATAAAAAGCTCGGGATGGATTTTGGAGTCTTTGTGCGAGCCGTATGCGGTGAGAGTCGCACGTACGGTAAGGAGGGGGGTTCGCGTCTATACGTGTAGTGTGGTGGTTGGGCCTACCCACCCTATTTGTTCCATGATCTATGGGTCTACTGGAGCTACCCACTTCGATCAATTAGCCAAGATTTTGACCGGATACGAAATCACTGGTGCTCGATCTAGTGGTATTTTTATGGGGATTCTTTTTATCGCTGTAGGATTCCTATTCAAGATTACTGCAGTTCCTTTTCGGGCGGCTGTAGGACGGACGGCCCCCTATAGGTAGTAGGGTAGGGTGGGTGGTACCGCTCAGATAGCGGCCAATCCTCCTAACTGCGCGCGGGCCGGGCTTAGAGCGCGTGAAACTCATCACTACCTCGTAAGGGCGTTGAGACCATAGCATGTTACACAAAAGCGCCGCTTTCTCAGGAGTGTTGTCACACAGCTGCCCGACTAGAAGAGCTACTCGCTCTGTAGTGTTGTCACACAAGATAAGCACGCCGCCCGCCTGCTGGCCGGGCGAATCGAAGTTATCTTCCGGTCAACTGTCCACCCAGTCAAGTGCAAAAAACACAGTGGAATCACGCAACGCACGCTGCTGGTGTGCTTCCTGCCCACGAGGAAAGAAGAGCGACAAGGTTCAGATTTGACTGTTTGCAGCATGGGAGCTGATTACCCAAAAAATCCCTGGGAAAAAAGAAAAGATATCTCGGTAACGAAAACCATAGGAGGCTGTATTGGCGAGATCCAAGGGTTCACAGCAGCCCAAAAGAAAAACCGCCTGGAAGTCCGAGGACCTTTAGTACCGTACCGAACCAGCAGCCTTCGCGCCAAGCGACGACCGCCCTTGTCCCTTTCCTTTTTCCATTCAGCCTACTTCTTAGCTTTGTTCCGTCAGTCTAAGGCAAAGCTTAAGTGGTTTGCCTACCTTACCCACTTGATGAAAGGGAACGAACTTCGTTTCCTTGGCGGCTTTATGGATGGATTCAGTCAGAAAAAACTCCTTCCTTTTGAAAAAAGTGACGCTTTGCGTCTTCGCTTCCGAGGGTTAGGGTATAGGCCGTTTCGAGCAAGCTTTCGCTTTTTCTCCCGGCTTTCTACAACTTTCGCTTTAGCTTCCAAAGGCGACCCAATGACCTTTCCGGAATTGGAAGTATTCGTCGCCCTACCCTAAGAAAGAAGTCACTATAAAACTGCTTGCCCTCCAGAAGTACCAAAGGTGCGCGGAGCCCGGTGAAAATGAATATGTTTGCTACTGAAAGAAGCCTGCCTATTGACTAATATTCGTCTTTAGAATGAAAGTAGCTATGAAGCCCAATCTACTGTCGATTCAAAAGGGGGCATAGTCATATGGGTGGGGTGTTTGTGGGGAGCTGCCTTGGATATGAGGAATTCCTCCAATCTAAAAAAAAAAGAACAAAGAAAAAGTCCGTGACGAAGATCTTTCTTTTCTATCAATAGATAGGAATGAGTGTTCGTTATAGGGGATAGGATCCATCTGCTCTCTCTCTCTCTCTCTATTTTCTTTGATGCAATTTAGAGAGAAAGAGCAGTGCGAATTAGAAAAAAAAGAGAATCGGGAGATGATTCCAAAATAGATACATAGACATCTAAAGTAAAGGGATGTATATATTATTCCTATATATATCATCTATCTATGAAAAAAGTAAACAGAGTTCGTTTTTGGGTTCCCCGAAGCCCCGAATGGATTGGATCGTTTCTGCTTCTGCCAACGAAATGAAGGCCTCGCCCCTTCCGAATGCTTCTCCGATCCTGAAGTTCTCGCGAAGAGAATAAGATGCAGCTCCCCCTCCCTCTGTCTTTTTCCGCTTTGCTAATCTTCCCCTCTAACGCGGGCCGGGCTTAGGCGGGCGCGGGAGGAAGAAAGAAAGTCGAAGAGCGTCTTCTCCTTTGTCCTTTTTTCAGTGCAACACAGGAAAGCACCCTCTTTTTGTAATCCCTGCAGCTTCCCAGAGGCTTGCTTTTTTTTTATTGAACGCATGGCGTAGCTAGGACCCCTCCAATCATGTTTGAGCCTATGTTCACCCGGGGCCAAAAAAGGAGAATTCCGGAATGCCTGCCGACGTTCAGATAAGGTGCATATCCCTTACCACTAAAGGAAAGGCTCGACGAAGGGGGGGATATTAGCTGGGTAAGGAAAACGCTTTCGGAGATTGAGATGTCGATTTGTTTTTCATCGAAAAGGAAGAAGGCCGAGGGGATAGCAGCCTTCCTTCGGGCTTTGCCTGCCGACGTTCTAATAAAGAATTCCGGCTCGGCCCGGGAAAGCGCTGGCAACAACATAAAGAAAGGGGTCCATGTAGCTGCTGCGCCCGCCCACTGAGCAGCAGGTTCGGCATCTACTACAAAAGAGAGAATCCACTTCAGATAACCACGTCTCTGCTAGGCAGCGTGTGGAATGGCCGAGAGCGGACCAAATGGATATATAATCCAAGCCGAGAGTGGAGTTACGTGAACAGCCGTCTGATGGAAAACAACTTTCACGTTCGGTTCAGAGAGCACTTTTTTCGTTGAGAATAAGTCCTTCCCTTTTGTGTGAATTCCCCAGCGGCGAATTAACAACTTGTGGGGCCCTATCTATTCAATCTCTCGAGCCCCAAGAAAACCCCCCTCTCCCTCGGACTCAATCTCTCTTTTGACTCTATATATGTGGGCACCTGATATCTATGAGGGTTCACCCACCCCGGTGACAGCATTCCTTTCTATTGCGCCTAAAATCTCTATTTCTGCAAATATGTCACGTGTTTCTATTGTTGCTTCCTATGGGGGTACATTACAACAAATCTTCTTTTTCTGCAGCATTGCTTCTATGATCTTAGGAGCACTGGCCGCCATGGCCCAAACGAAAGTCAAAAGACCTCTAGCTCATAGTTCGATTGGACATGTAGGTTATATTCGTACTGGTTTCTCATGTGGAACCATAGAAGGAATTCAATCACTACTAATTGGTATATTTATTTATGCATCAATGACGATAGATGCATTCGCCATAGTTCCAGCATTACGGCAAACCCGTGTCAAATATATAGCGGATTTGGGCGCTCTAGCCAAAACGAATCCTATTTCGGCTATGACCTTCTCCATTACAATGTTCTCATACGCAGGAATACCCCCGTTAGCCGGCTTTTGTAGCAAATTCTATTTGTTCTTCGCCGCTTTGGGTTGTGGGGCTTACTTCCTAGCCCCAGTGGGAGTAGTGACTAGCGTTATAGGTCGTTGGGCGGCCGGAAGGTTGCCATGAGTAAGGTTGGGAGACCGAAGGCAGTTTTCCGTGCACCGGACACGTAGCTTACCGAATCAGTTGCAACACAGATGGGAATGCATGCTACGAAAGACAGGGTCGAGTCTGATACATCAACCGTCGACTCCATATCCTTGTACGAGTCCACAATCACTACACGAGATGAACCTGGGTTTGGTGAATGGAAGTTGGCCTTAGGTGTAATAGGACTCCCAGTTACTGCGCGCGATCGTATACTGAGGTGCTCCCCGTCGGTTGTTGGAACGACGCGAGCCGGGCCGGGCCTCGATTCCTTTCAAAAAGATGAAGGGACAGAGGTGACTAATTCCCCATCTCATTTGGGGCGGAAAACGAATCGACATCTCGATGTGATACAGCCCTTTCCATTTTCGTTGGGAAAGAACGGCGAAGTCCATCCGAACCCTCCAATGAAGAAATAAGAGGAGAGCAAAGCGCCAATGGCGCGCGAAGCGCATGCGGAAGGGGCACGGAGAAATAAAGAAGTGTGGGGGAGAAGCAGCCGAGCTCATTCCCTTCGCTTCCTGGGCCCAAAGCAGTGCTTTGTTTCCTGGCCAAATCAAGGATTTGGGGCTGATTGCAAAAGATATCTGAATAGAAAGATAGATCCATCCATCTATCCAGATATCTAAAAAAGAATCG
This sequence comes from Triticum urartu, assembly GCF_056163025.1. Classification (NCBI taxonomy): domain Eukaryota; kingdom Viridiplantae; phylum Streptophyta; class Magnoliopsida; order Poales; family Poaceae; genus Triticum; species Triticum urartu. The sequence continues at coordinate 400,938,314 of NC_141873.1, read as the reverse complement.
ATTTCGATTTCATGAAACCTTTGATTCAAAGAACTGCGCTTAGCCCCCCCGCTCATGAAACGGCTCTGCTGCAATGGATGGCAGAGGGTCCGTAGTACCCGAAGCACTGGAGTGATCCAGTAGCCGGGAAGGGGCCTAGAAGTGCCTACTACTACACCACACTACACTTGGCTCTACACATTTACAGAGCTTACCCCTGTCCAGTGTCTGGCAGAACGTTGGGGGCTTCAATCGTCGACTCGTTATCCCCATCTCAGCCCAGGCTAACGGAGCCTGACTTATTCAGGGGAGAGAGTGGAGCCTATCGAAGCACTCTTGAGAGTAAGATCCTTGGCTCCTCTTCATTCTCTACAGGGGTCTCTGCCCACATGGAAGCGGGGCAGAGATGGATAAGATCAAACACGGGAATAAGAAGCATTTGAAATGCCTTTTTGATCATTTTGATAGAGGGGGATGGATAAAGTGGGCAAAACAGACTCACATTTTTCAATCGAAAAGATGGGTTCCTTTTTCGTCTCGACAAAGAAAGAATCATCTTGAAAACGCTCCTAACCCCTTCGTAGGGCCGTGTATAGTAAGTGATCCGAACCTGCCCGGAGCGAGCCCCCCTTAGAGGCAAGTGAAGTTGGTGAGCCGTATGATGGGCAACTATCTCCTGCGGTTCGGAGAGGACTCAGCTGTTAGTTAGTACCCCCTTGGTTTCGGGGTGGACCCTTTCACTCTATTTTATTATATACGCTTAGCGAAAAGAATGTTTTTTGATAGACCTAGGACATGGATTCTATATGAACCAATGGATCGTGACAAGTCGTTACTACTAGCAATGACTTCCTCTTCCATTACTTCATCCTTTCCATATCCCTCTCCCTTGTTCGATCTTACTCATCAAATGGCACTCAGTTCATATCTGTAAGTTCGTTCGATCATTGACAAGGTTCAAAGAAAGGGTGGGCCATTCACCATGAAGGCTAAAAGCGAGATAGGCTTTACTGGACATTTTCGCTTACAAAGGCGAAGACAATTCCGCGTTTTTTCAGCCGATTCTCCGAAATTTAAGACAATTATCCTCACTCAAACTTCAAAAAGTCCTTTTTTTTCTGATGTAAATTCTGTCTGTCTCCTTTGTCCTTCCTAACGCTAGTCTAGTCTCCGATTAAAGGATTGATACGGGCGTGCTTCCTTGCAGAGGGTTGTTTTAGACACCTACCCACCAGAAACTTCGCTTTGCCACCCAGGTATAACCAAAGCCTTCCACAAAGGAATATTTACTACTGGGTCCATCACGTGTCCAGATACCGGTGCATCCCTTGCCGTTTCCCCATCGGCTGAAGTTGGATCAAAGTCCCCGGACGCGAATGCTCATTATAGAAAGAACTAGGCCTACTTAGGTAAACAGGCACCCCATCACTACCGTAGTAGTTGAAATCTCTAACTTAGGTGCGTTTGCCCATTACTTCTACCCATCTACGCGATTCTGAGATCCAGCCATTGGAACTGAGAGATCCCCGCTGTTTGACCTACTCAAGTAGGCTTTCTATTGAATATCCACCCGTGGTAATTGCTTGACTGGTAGAAGCACCAAGCTTTGGTACTATAGTCGTACTCGAGACCCTATTGAGCTGCTTAGTCTTCTCCTTTCTTTGGCTGGTGAAGGGACGGTGGACTTGTTGTTTCATTGCTCTCGCGCTCTGATCTTGATATTGATTGCCAACTCGGATAGAGGAAGTAAGCTGTTCTGTTTGGGCCATCGTTCTCTGTTCTATTGGATTTGACACTTTTTCTGATCTCCCTCTGCCTGTTTTTGAGCTCAATAAAAGAGAAAGTTTCATGCCAGTATGGGCGAAAACCATCAATTTTCACATTCCCCTAATAAATGGGTGTTTTTGAGGTCCTTTTTCCGATCAGTTTCATGCCAGTATGGGGTCAAAGTATACAAAAATCACATTCTCCCCGTAGAACGCTGTTTTTAGAGCTCTCCTTTTTTGGAAACTTTCATTGCGCATAGTACGAAAACCAACAGAAATCCCACTGGCAAGGGTGTTGTGCCGGTTGCCGACCAGGCGATCGACCAGCTTCCGACCAGAAGCGTTGGTCCAGTGAGGTGAGCCACGACCAGAACAGAGCTGTTACAAAGGAAGCCCACTCCCTTATGTTCTGATGGGAAATAGGACTAGGATCTGTAATAGTTGTATCTGCTTTCCTTTGGTTTGCATGGGCACGTGATACATTCCTAGCATGACGTTGGAACAAGCAAGGACCCAGCGTGATCCAGAGGGCAAGCCCATCCCGGGTAACTTTGTATCCTGACCCAAGCCGGAAGTTTGTCGAACTTGTAGTCTAGGACATTGGTAGGGATCCGCATGGGCACGCTGAACAATCCGATGGCCACCCACAACACGAAACATCGGCCCCGCTCGTAGCGCTTGCCGATCATCCCTATCTCTACCGGGCCCGTATTCCCCGCCTCGCTGATACTTATTCATTTCTTTGAATCGATAAAGATGGGTATCCATGCCTCTTAGTTCCGGGGAGATACTGGTTATGCCAGTGTGGACAAGTTCAAATGGAGCAAACCCGCAAGAGCATGGAGCATAGGATTTGAATTAGCCCAATGCGGATGGCAGCGATCGAGCAACTAAACGAGCGAACTCCAAATAGAAATCTTTTGCGCTTTCCTAATGTGTTCTAACAGGTGTTACAAGCTTCGATAATCTAGTGTGAACTAACCCGAACTATGGTTTCGCTTCCCTAAACTATGTGGTATAATCACTTTAAGTGAAGCATGTCCCGATGATTCCCCGGATAGGAGAAGGCCAGCTGGGTCATTTGTTTGTATAATTACGAGTCAATTCACTCCTGCGGTTTTTGCCCGAGTCAAAAGACAAGCAAGTCCTTTGAGTACACAGCGAACGAAGTGCCAGAATGTGAGCCTAGGGTGAACAGTGGTGCTTCCATGGCAGTTGGATAGTAGATCAGAGAGGCAGGCCAGTAGAATATGGAGTTGTTTTCGTTCTCTTGTTATTCTTTTCTGGCTATAAGTATTTCTGTCTTGGATTCGTTTGGCCATTAGGTTTGAATTGCCTTCTCTTTCTGTCTTCCATTTGAATTCCGTGATTTATCCTGCTATTTGGAGAGTAGTTGATATGGTCTTTCTTGGGTTTGGCTTTCAAAGTGCAGTTCGAAAAGAGTGAGTTGCTGTCAATGGCTGGAATGGAATATATAAATAAGATGGAAAATATGGCTTTCTTTCCATCTACCTATTTGAAGTAGTAAGCTTATCTTTTAGGTGGGAATAGTTTACAATCGAGTTTGAAAGCATTAATGAAGTGAGCCTATTACATCAAGTTCTTTTTTGACCTTTTCATTTGAAAGTAGCCATAGGCAAGGAAGGCTACCTATTGATACGGAAAGAAAGCCATCTCTGGCTATTCTTTTTTAGGGTGGAAAAGAGTGCTCCATATCCATATATGTGCTTGGAGGGAAGGCCACATCTTTAATTGTATTCTTTTTCGAGGTCATCCTCTTCAGCCTGTGTTAGTAGTGCTAGTTTTTCGTTTTTAGTACCTTACGGGTCTATAGAAAGGCTTAGAGGATCCTAAAGTGTCAGTTTATGTTGGAATTGCTTTGCTCTTTTTCAAGCAAATAAGCTTGAAAGAAAGTGCTTTTATTTGAGTGGAAATGAAAGAAGAAATCGTCTATCTAGACAGAGTATGTGTATTATTCGGTCCATGCTTGCCCTTCTAGGCCCTTTAGATCTATATCTATCTTACTATCGAAAAGGGTTTTAGGAGGAGCAGAGCAAGTCGCGTTTACAGCCAGCAGTTCTTATGGGCGTAACTCCCTCTAGTATTCCAATAATCTCCTTTCCTCCAATATGTCACTAGTATTCAAGTATGCGGCTCGTATTAGTATGCCAGGCATTCGAGAGACCAGAATTCTTTTCATAGCCTTCCCTTCAATATGCCATCTTGTCTTGCGGCGCTCTATCCTTCCAAGCGAGCCTGTGCTCGGGGAGCACTCCTTCTATCATTCATAAAATATGCTTATCTCTCCTTGGTCGTAAAGCTTCGCTTTGCTTTCATTTACCGAAAATGCCATTGGAGTTTCCAGCCGGGAGGCGCAGTCTCGTACAAGCAACTTCTCTTCCTCTTTCGAAAAGTAGCAAAGCGGTGTCAGGTTGGAAGCCTGCGGGCCAGTCTGTTCTAGCGCCTCATTCTTTACATCCTTGCATTACTCTCTTCCTTTCCTCCTTGCCCTAACTTGAACTGGCTGAAACTAAAATGGCCGGACTTTCTAATGATGGCACTGGCTTGGCTGGATCGACATGAACTTCTATTAGGACAGCAACTGTTTTGCCCCTTGTCGAACTTTGACTGAGACATAGCCTTGCTGCTGCGGGGCAGCCGACTTATAATTCTAGTTACTGTCCTTCTTGTTCATGTAGTGCCTGCCTCTCTCCAAAACTCCTTCCCGCACTTGATTGAGCAAAAGATGCAGCTTCACTAATTGAGTTAGGCACCTGCACTTCCACTGCAGCTCTGAGTTCATTCTTCAGACCCAAAAGAAATTGTGTCACCAGCAGCAGTCCTCCTACATTCAGATCATACAATTTAACCTAGCGGAGCGGATTCAACTACTTAAGATATTCTTCCTCAGAGCCAGTCTGCTCTCTATCATCATCTATCGTCTAAATAAGTAAATAATGACACCGATATAGATCTTGTTGAGGACCCCCATCCAAGCCATAGGAAAGAAAGCCGCTGGAGTGCGACGCTCAAAGCAAAAGTAAGTAATAGGGAAACAAGGTTCTATTAGGCTTGCAGGGCTGCTGCTCTTTGAAAGACGAGGTCTAGTGGAAGAGGCGGGTCGGGCAAGTTGAGTACTCAGATTCGGCGCTTGCTTGACATCTCTCTTTGAATCTGAAACCTGACATGACCATTGATTCCGCCTCCATTGCCGGAAAGGATAACGATGGATCTTTAGCTAGCTCATAGGCAGAGGAAAGGTATACGTTAACAGATAAGGAAAAGTGGATCCGCTACCAAATACGTTGTGGAGCCGTGTTCTCCAGGGAGGTTTGAGGGTTCTTGGGATGGGTTCTATGTTGCTGCCCATTCATTTCCTATTAATAAGGAGATATGTAAAGCCAGTCATTCTATTAAAGAGAACTTCCAGTGGCAGATTTTAGATGGTAATTCGGTGCGATTGTTATAAGACCCTTGGCTCGGTGGGACTGCATTGAATAGAAGGCCTATTCCTATGAACATGTCAGAGCTGTTGGAAGGTTTGTCTCTCTCCCACTATCTCATTCCTAATAGGGATTGGCATCTTAGTTTATTAGCTTTTTTTCTCCCTGATGAGGTGGTGCGAGAAATTTCAGCTGTACCAATTCCTAGAAGCATCTGTTCTGATACTTTGACATGGGGGTCTTCTGTTCACTCTGACGATTAGGATGAAGGAAGTATACAGGGAGGTCTGCCAGCCATTTAATGAGGAAGGTGGTCTTCATTTCTCTTGCGTATGGAAGCTTAAGGTCATTCCCTGCATTCCGTTTTTTTGGTGGAAAGCTTATTGGAATAGACTTCCGTGCAGAGAACGAACTTCTTGTCTCAAGGAATTTGCTCCCATTGTCTCAGTGTTTTTTTATGTTTGTGAAGGGGTAGTGGAGGACATAGACCATGTTCTGGTGAAGTGCACAGTAGCTAATCAAGTGTGGATGGTTGGTCTTCCTGAACTCTTTGAGCTGGAGCTTTGGACTCTACGAGGTATTGGGTGCTTGCCCTATTGAGAGTATCTTACATTCTCTCTTCACCAGACAGATAGACAAATAGGCAATCCGATAGAAAGATTATGGCTTCCTTACTATCAGCAAGCTCCCACAGGCGATGAACTGCTTCTGACTTCTTCATTCGGTTTGTAGCCATACCGTATAGAGTGAAAAATGCCTTTTTTTGGAAGTAGCTAGATTCAAGCAAGCATCCTAGCAAAACGATCTTTTGACAATGGGCTCTGCCCAACACTGGGACTGACTGACTTTATACAGAGATAGAAAAGGCTGCAATCCAAGTTTGATAAGGCGGTTAAAGACATTCATTGTGGTTGGTCACGTTGGTGAATTAGATGAACAATCGATATTACCATCTTGGACTGTGAAGTCATCCATCCAGACATACTTCTTAGGTTAAATAGCCAAACATCTGAGTGAGTCAGTCTACCAATGCCTTGTGACTCATGACAGTAGTCCACCAGATCCCTAGTTGCTGTTTTTGTCCTTTTGGATACCACCTATTTTCATATTGAAAAGATTCCAGTACCTTCACCACAAACACAAGGCCTGCTGCTCCCTAAGTTGTAAAGTCGCCCGTTTGGTAATCGGAGTGAATCTATACTTACTCAACTACTAACTCTGAATGTTCTCGCTATCGAAGGATTTCTTTCTTTGCGTATGATGATTGAGGCTCAATTCCTTCCCGAAAGAATAGTAGACTGACAAACGTATCTTACTCGTTCCCTCAACTGCTCGACTGAAAGAACTCTTAGTTCTCATTCTGTTCTTTCTTGTTTTTTCAGGATCCAGGAAAGACTTTCTTTAAAAAGAGGAATCCAGATGGATAGATTGTGAAATAGAGTATCTCCTTCGATTGAAACATCAAGGATGAAATAGAGGACTTCTAACCGAATGATTGATGGAATTCAGGTGCGATTCCTAGTATTCAAATAAAAGAATATTAGATTACATATAAGTTATTCGTGTTCCTACTCCATTCTATTCTCTATTTCAATCTCATATGAGGTAGCTGGTCAAAGATAGGCTATGTCGACCCTTTCAAACTGTTTTCCATAAAAAAAAGCATAAATCCGCTTATGGCATTCACCCAAGCATACAGAGACAGAGGAGAGCTTGCCTGCGGTAAAGGAAGGTTTTTACTACGAAGCATACGAGTCTGCTTTAACCAACAGGGGAGTGGGAAATACACTCCCCTGTTTGTTACAACTGATGCCCCGCCTATAAGCAGGTAGCTTGTGAGCTATCGATCAATTGTGAATGTTCTCATAGAATTGGATCTTATCTTATTCACATAAGTCTTTCATTTCGTACATGTTTCCAAGAAAGAAATTAGGACAACCAATTAAGCATTGGATGAGTCAAAGGCTTCTTCGAGCATTTCCAGATCAACTAGGACAAGACTCAATAAAGTCACCAATGTTGCTGCTTGCTTGACTTTGCTTTTTTGAATCTACTTCTTTGCTTGTCTCGCCAATGAAGATACTGCATCATCTCTATACTTGCTAGATAACCAACACTTTGCTTCCCATTTCTTTTGCAATTAGATCGATCTCCCAATGCTTATATATGTGGTGCCCCATAGTGATGAATGGAGCAAAAGCTAGGAAGAATTAGGAAGCATCAGCCCGGAATGACCCCAAGACTTATTTGCAGGAATCATAGCCAGCCAATAGAATTACTCTTTTAATATAGCAGCGGTGACGCCATGGATCAAGGAAGAAGGTTTTGTCTTATCCCAGCAGCAATGAGAGCCTCTTTCTTCTCCTGATGTGAATACACAAACCCCTATAGCGTCCGACACCACTCACATACCCTAGAAATTCTTGTTGTGGGGCAAGTGAAAGTACTTTGATATGCCCCAGAGGTCTTCGAACCTTGGTATTTCGAATCAGATTGATAGCTTTTTGAATGGCTGCGGTTCCGGGACTCAAGTCTTTAGTTTACAGGTTCTACATTAGGTTCACGAAACGGATACCTATCTACACAGCAAGCTTCTTCAACAGGTCATTGGACATCACCCTCACTTCTTCTAGCAGGAAAGCGCGTTAAGAGGTAAGATCGTACCTCAAGTCAAAGGGCCTCGTTATAGTTGGAGGCAACACAACACACGCTGAACAAACCTCAACTTGCCTATTTTGTGTAACTGGTTGAAACTACTAATTTCCAGTTCATCTTACGATGGTATACGGTGACGGGCCAACCTTCTATACTAGTGCATTCATAGGAGGACGAAGCAGGAATTAGGAAGCCCTACACTTCAACCGGAGCGAACTTCACACTCGAACTTGGATATAGCAAATAGATCAAATAGGCTCAGAGAGATACGGGGCATAATCAAAAAAAAAGAACCGTTGGAGTGGCAATACAGCTAGATAGATAGATAGAAGGTCTGATTCTAAACGAAGTCTGATCTGTCACACCCAGCCATAAACAACCATTCCAGATTCCCAAGATGAAGTGGAAAGAAAAAGGATGCATTCAGGATCTCATACTTCGGCGAATCTAGGGGCTCAGAAGAGTGTCACCAACGACGGTAAATCGGTGGGCCAAACCAAAGAAAGACTGTCTCTTTGACGACGTGGTCACGGGGATACGATCCGACAAGAGAGATGCTGAAGAATATGCCCTCCTCAAGGGGTCAAGCACTCGATCAGAACTAAATCATCCTGCGGCACTCGTAGCATGAGCACATAGGGCAAGATGAAGAGAAGGATAAACGCTAAAGAGATCGTCAACTTCACCTTGGCATGCTTCCATCAGTGCCTCAAAACATTTGCTATTCTTATCTCTAGAAGGGTGCTTCTATTGTTGTAGTGTTTATAGCGAAAGAGGACAAAAGTCCAGCCGGACACCGTATAACTCCGGTATCGCGTCGCGGGTGAAAAGGGCCTGAATATTTCCTACCAGCAAGCACCCCCACTAACTCACACGTCATTCTTGCATCTCACTGACACTGGGCCCGAGAAACGGCAGAAAGCAAAAGGTGTGAACCTTGTAATCTTTTCTATACAGAAAAACAGACCCTCTTCGAAGCTGAACGTTGTGGGGCACTGCTGTCAGCAGAACATTTCCTAGTGTGTAAGCGAATTTTAAGGTGATAAAAAGGCAGCGAAGTGTTCCAGCGGCCAGCCACGACGCTCGCCCCACCGTCCAGACAGAGAAACCCCTCACCAAGCAGCGGAGCTCAGCATTTCCACCACACCGACGCCTCCGGTCTCCCCCGCGGTTCCCTTTCCCGAGAAGCAGCTGATCTTGGCCGTTGGATCGACGTATAAATAGCCACGGGCACGCAAGGCCGGACCTCTATTTCTTCACCTGCCTCCCCTCCCACCTGGGCATGGCGACCTTCTCCATGGAGGTGTTCGACAACGAGGTCGTCCCGTCCACGCTCAGCAGCATCGCGCCCATCCTGCGCGTCGCCGCCGAGATCGAGCCCGAGCGCCCCCGAGTCGCTTACCTCTGTACGTGCATTCGTTTTCGCGGGGATACGTATGGTGCATTTCGCATGCTGTTTTGATGCGTTTGGGTTTGGATTTTGTGGCAGAGCGAGCGCTCCTGGTTCATTTTTTTGGCGTCGGATCAATGCCGCGTAGGCTGTGTGTACTTGGAAAAGTTTTGTGTTCCCACGTTCAAAAATGTTTGTTCTTATATTTTTTTTGGGGGCACATGCGCGCCTCGATTCGTGGTTTTCGAGGATGTTTTGCTTTTGATTCATAATCATACGAGTCTATGCAGAAAAACAGTTAGTGTGATTTCCTGGAGAACTTTTCTGGCTTTGCCATTTTTCCTTGCTTTGGAGAGCTAATTTTGGAGTATGTTCGTAAGCGTCCGCATTAGATTTTGCTTTCGGCGATCATCCATACGTATTACTTGTTCATTTCGGAGCACCTTTGTGTTTCACACTTGAGGGAGCAGATTAGATGTACTAGATAGTGGTATTTCCGATACTTTCTTCGTTTTGTTGAAATCATGTTGCAATCGGAT
>NC_141873.1:400911042-400923542 GCF_056163025.1 Triticum urartu | reverse complement strand
TACTGAAATTGTTCGGGAGACATGGTCAAAGCCCGGAGAAAGAGCAAGAAAACGGATGCGCTAACGCGCAACGGCTTTCGCGCTAGTTGCTCAAAAAATCGTATAAAAATCAAGCAAGAAAACTAAAGAAAGCGTTAGCGCATTGGACTCGAAATCCAAATTGTGCTAGCTGACAAAGAAAAAACAGAATATAACAGAGAAATATTGGTTCTGACTGGTTGGTAAAAGGACTCTAAATCCTTTGAGTGGTTCGATTCCACAACAGAACAAAGAATGAAATGAATGAATGAAAGCCATGACCATGCCTCCAGTAGGAAGATCGAGGAACCGGTGCTGGCGCTCCTGGTTCATGGGATCCTAACCGCGATGGGGAGATTAGATATTATTCTTTCGTAAGTCCATCCAAAGGAGATAGGTTGAGGAGAAAGAAAGGAGAAAACTAAAGAGAAAGATGGACAGTAGATTGACAGTATCCGAATCAAATAAGAAAAAAACGTAGCTATTTCATCAAATCCCGATTGTGTGGGTGTGAAGTGGAAAAATCCCGTTCTGGCTGGCAGCGGGCATAGGACTGAAAATCCTCTTTCGCCGGGCCTTTTGGACTCGAAATCCAAACGGAGAGAGTGGTTCGAATCCACCTCAGAACGAACAATGAAAAAGGCGTCGAGCGGGTGCAAGCTCGAGGAGCTAGGAAGGATGGAAGAAAGCTTGACCGTTTTTTCACTGAACTACTCGAACTTTTTGTTCGAAAAAGCGGAAATAGCTCAGTTCGAGAGAGGGTTGAGCTTCATCGGTTAGTGTGCACCAAAGGATGAGGTTTCTTTCCCGTCCTACAAATTGAAACCGTTCTAGCTTGATACTGCGATATCGTCAAATCATCCAACGGAGCATGGAAACCATTTCGGTGGCGGTAATGGCCTCCAGTAGTTTTCTATGGAACCATACCACTATGGTCATCTATATGATTAGACCGTGCCGCTTCACTAGACTTTCCTGAACCATCCATTTGATCCCCACGGTCGTGACACCACTTTCTAAACAAAAGTTTCCAAAATCCAATGCGGAACCAAGCAGTAAGAGAAATTCATCATGGTAATTATTAGTAGAAAACCAAAGTGGAACGGAGAGAACGGAGAGTCAGTTACAATGAAAAAATTGTTGAGGAATCATGTTGAAAGAACAACATTCTGTGTCATAAATATCGTATATAGAGATTTTTCATGTATCGACGCTTTTGATTCAATTATGAAAGTACGCTGTACTGGACTTGCACCCCTAGTTACGCAGAAGTGCAAGCACAGAAGCGGATGACCGGACCTTACCAACATACTCAAAAAAGTATTCTATACTGGGGTCTGTGCTCTTGACAAGCAGTGTTTCCAGTCTAGCTGTGTCAAATCGGGTGTGAAGTGTCCTTCTAGGTTCTGGCTGGTAGAGCAGAGGACTGAAAATCCTCTTTAGTTTCACGCATGGGACTCTAAATCCCAATTGCGCTAGCTCTGTGGTTCGATTCCACAACAGAACGAACAATGAATGAATGTGGGCGGTCAACCAGGTAAGCCTGTGCCCAGGAAAGAAAGGACTAGGGAGGGATTGAGAGAAGCTTTCACAGTGGAAAATGAAAAAAAGCATATCGTTCTTAGAAATTGTGGAATTTGACTCAGTTAGAGCTATGGTTTAGCATCAAGAGGGAAGTTTTGTAAAAGCAACAGGAAGAATTGCTCAGATACCCGTGAGCGTATATAACTTGGGTCGTGTTATAAATGCTCTGGCTAAACCTATTGATGGGAGAGGCGAAATTGTAGCTTCCGAATCTCGCTTAATTGAATCTCCTGCTCCAAGTAGAATTTCCAGGCGTTCCGTATACGAACCTCTTCAAACAGGGCTTATTGCTATCGATTCGATGATCCCTATAGGGCGCGGTCAGCGAGAGTTCATTATTGGGGACAGACAGACTGGCAAAACAGCAGTAGCCACAGATACAATTCTCAAGAAAAAAGGGCAAGATGTAAGAAGAACGAGAGCGAGCCTTCACGAAAGAAAATGCAAGTGAAAGAGAATTGTCAAAATTTCCTAAAAGCGGTGGTTCTTTTCTTTATGGATCGGGTAGATCCATATGTTCTGAGGGGGAGACGAGGTGTAGCGCAGTCTGGTCAGCGCATCTGTTTTGGGTACAGAGGGCCATAGGTTCGAATCCTGTCACCTTGATGTGGTATTCACACAATGGGGCCGAAGTGCAAAGCCCCGTAGCCTATCCGCGGTCGGGAAGGCAGGCGAAAAGCGCGCACAAAAGAAAAAGAAAGCTAAAAAGCTTATTTTGCAATCCATTATCTTTGGTATTCTTCTCTATTTAGATCATATTATATAGCTATTTCACAGGTTTTATTTACATACCTCAGTCATGTTATTTGTCTAGCCTTCAATCAGAATAGCCTCTCCACCGGTTCCGAAGATTCTTTCGGCATCAATGTGCTTTTGGAATCTTCCTATGAAACAAATAACATTCTGGAACAGTTTAGGACAGAACAGGCCTCAGTAGAAAGCGAGCTTTTTTCGCGTATAGCCACCTCGAAGCCCAATTAGCGCACGGGCTGCCCCCTCAACTCAACCCTGACGAGTACGCAAACTTGGTCAGGGAGCATTTAGACGGTGCAGTTAGTATTGACCACTACCGCCAAGTCCATAATTCACAAATTGATGAAGTCCACATAATGGAGCTCAAAAGCCGATTACCAAATCTACTTTTTTAGCATCTTGAAACCGCACATAAGAAATATTATGAATGAATCACCTTACAATAACATACGAGAGACAGCTTTCTATTTTGTCGAACAACAAGTCGAACCCAATGAACAATTCCATTCAAAGGAATGTTCTAGAGTTTTTTCCACTATATTCGCGATATTTAACAAAATGGAATAAATTCTTCACGATTTCTAGAGTTCCGGGATTACTTCACTGATATCGATTTTCGCCTAAGCACGGCCTCTAGGTTAGTTCAAAGTGTAATACAACGAACTATCGATACACCGAAAACGAGTCAAGATGGATACATAAAATGGAGACATCGTGGATTACCCAAATTGGGACGACGATAGGACATTTCACTTTCTTTCGCAATATTTCTGATCATGACTCAACCACTAGGAAAGGGGATTGCTTACTCTCAGCCACGTTTTCGCTTATGCTTAGTCAAGTGAGGATTCCATTCGAAGTAACGTAACAGGAGCACCATCTTCAAAACTTCTCGGGATCCGGAGTTTTTCGATAAAAGGTCCCATCCTTCAATATCATGATTGGGTCAACCAGGCCAGATCATAAGTGAAATAGTTTGATCGGGTCGACCAGGTCAGGCCCGATCATGAGTGAATAGAAAATCGAAAACGTACATAGCTGTTCCAGCGGAAATACTTTGTTTAATTCTACCACTTCTACTAGGAGTAGCCTTTTTAGTGCTAGCTGAACGTAAAGTAATGGCTTTTGTGCAACGTCGAAAGGGTCCTGATGTAGTGGGATCGTTCGGATTGTTACAACCTCTAGCAGATGGTTTGAAATTGATTCTAAAAGAACCTATTTCACCAAGTAGTGCTAATTTCTCCCTTTTTAGAATGGCTCCAGTGGCTACATTTATGTTAAGTCTGGTCGCTTGGGCCGTTGTACCTTTTGATTATGGTATGGTATTGTCAGATCCGAACATAGGGCTACTTTATTTGTTTGCCATATCTTCGCTAGGTGTTTATGGAATAATTATAGCAGGTTGGTCTAGTAAGACGGGGGGCGGCCGTTCGGTCGCCTATGATATACGGACCAATTGGTCCAAAATGGGTTTGTGCCGCAGGTGTTGAACGATCTACTCTACACAGGTGTGGGCTTACAGGGCTAGGGCTCATAAACCCTTTCTTTCATTCATCAAGGGGTCGGTCACTTTTCCGGGCCGGGATCGAGAAGTGGAAGTCATAAAAAAGAGATGTTTCTCTTCGCACCTCATATCAAGAGGAAAGGTAGCTTGTCAAGCTGGTCTCACTATTGGAAATTCTAGCTTTCTTTTTTTTTTTTCACCGGCTCTTCTTCTTTGTCAACGCTACTAAGGACCTGACGGTTCGCCTACTTGATGGATGAAAGAACATGAGAAAGGGTTCTAAAATAAAAGGCTAGAAAGTCTACTACAGTACAGTCAAAGTCAGCGGCTGAGTTTGCCTAGCCTCGCCTACTCATTTTTGTAGGCGAGCGAGTTAGCGAAGAGGCTTAGGGATAAGAGAGTGTCGGTGCGTACGTAGCCTTCATTCTACTACGCTACACAAAGTCACTTAGCTCGACGTTAATTAAGAGAGTAAAGGAGGAATACCCTACATAGAAGAACCACAGTTCGCTTACAAAGGTATAACCTTTAGCTCCCCGGGGCTAAGCTGCTTCGCACCACTGATAGTTAATTAAGATTCCATTTCAAAGGCGCTACTTTGTTTCGCAAGCCTTTGTCATTGTCAGTCAACTAAGGTTGGCCCTCGGCCCCCTGCGAATCCGTAAATCAGAGAGCATGCCGCAAAAAAAAGGATGGTCCCCTATGCATTTCATTCTTTCCGGAACGCAAAGAATTAAAGTACCTGACCCCCCATCATGGTGAACCTCTCCTTGTGATCGGGATGAGGTAGATGCCTCCCAGCCGGGGGGGCGGATCGAAGCGGAGTTTCCTTAGGTAGCCACCGACCTACAGTTCTCCTTAAACTTCTGTGCTTGGTGGAAAAGAAGCGAACAAAGGTACGCTCGCTTGCTGTCTTGTTCTCTGCCGCGGACTGGGATCGCTCGCCAGCTAGGCCCTCTAGAAAAAAGTTGGAGCAACATTGTATGAGAACATATTACCCATCTTCGGGGACAAGGGGCGGAACGACCTCTCGATCTACTTACTGCAGCCCAGGACGGGCGTCGTCGTCTAGGCGTGACTTCTTGTTTTGATCTCCCCTACGCCTAGGACGTTGTCTGGGCCAAGAGCCATAGTTAGTTGCTGTTTCCATTTGGTTCTTCTTTCTCGTTGTTGATACCGGCAAGACCCAGCCAGATGATGATGTCTGCTGGTTGGTAGTGAGAGGACTCTTAGTACCCGCAAAAAAAGGGCGCTGGTGAAAAAAAACAATCATTTGATTTAGTTTCTTGCTCTCCCTTAGCAGCGGGAAAGGAGTCTATCTATCTGCCTAGCTTTGGTAGATTTCCCCCAACGCAATTCAAAAACGGAAATTCCACGAATCCCTGAGGTGGATAAGTCCGACGACTCAGCAGCAGTGCGGAATTGAGTTTCTGGTCCGGTGGATCTGATCTATAGTTAGGGGGCAATACATACCAAAAGGTTCGAAGAAGGAAGGCGCAGTATATAACCAACCCACCCATAGCCGGTCTAACTGCTGAGAGAGAAAAGTGCTTTTCTTTCCCTAAGAGTCCTCGAGTACACACAGCTATTGCGGATCCTTTGCGAGATCAGGATTTTTGATTCATAATTTAGAATCAATCCATGTTAGGTCAACATCGAGACAGAGCATCTCAGTTGGCTCTGTCAAGGAAGTGAAACAGGCATTCCTAGGTTGAGGTTACCATTGGATTGACCCTCAGTCAGGCCTCCGATTCCAAGGAGTTGATTCAGCAAGTTCCCCGCGCTACCCCGCGGGAAGTCTAATCGGATCAATCGGTGGTTCCGTAATGAGTAGTCGAATACACATTGAGGGGGCCTTGCCTCCTCCTTCCCGCCCACACCTTCATTCTTTTCCTCCTCTGATCTTAGAAAGCATACTAAACTTCACTCCAATCTTTCTCCATTAGCAACAAGAGCAGCTCTATCTATCGGCCCTTGATGAGTAAGCTTAGCTATACCGCTTAGGTTGCAAAGCAGCAAGCTCCCTTCTAATGCGTTATTGCTTGGAGCCTTCTCGCTTAGTAAGCCGCCTTCGGCCCTTCCTCCTTCTTACTCTGTTTGGTATTCGCTCGCGGGTTTGTTTCCAGGTTCTTTCGTTCTTGGTTGGCTCTCTCTATTGTTGTTTGTAGATCGTGCGTCCTGCGCATTGATCCGGCAGCGAGACCCGCCCTGGTTGTAAAGCGAAGCGAGCCGTCCTTCCTTTCATTCGTTGCTTTGTCTTCGGTTTGTTTTTAAACTCGACCTTCTATCGGGACTGTGGTGACGAACCTTACTCCCCTCGGTCAAGTGGTTGACCCGTCTGTCCAATAAGTTTACTAAGTGAATGGGAATCCTATAGTTTGACCAGCCTGGGAAGAGTAGTCAGAGGCAATTCGCTAATATGGAGCTGTTTATATCGGCTTTCTTTCCTAACTAACAGGAAAAGAGAGACATGCGAGTTCGACTCTCGTTCTATCCATGTTCAGCAGTCCCTTTCCATCTTGGTACTGTTGATGGCAGTACCGCTCAACTACGAGATGCTTGAAAGTCGATGTATCAATAATGTTCCCAAGAGTAGCATCGAGCCTCGAAACGACAAGCCATGCTTCAAGCTAAGTCAGTATGGATCTAATTGATTGCTAAACTGAAGGAACGATCTCTGTCGAAGATTCTCATTCTGAAGCAGGTGCCTAGCTCTGGAAGGATGGACGGGATCATACCTATTTGAATTGAAGAACATTCTGTAACACTTGTTTTTGAGTGGGGAAGGAAAATAAGCACACAAGCGAACAACCATCTAACCGTCAGTCTGAACTCCCAGGATCAGTCCATCAGTAAGAAAAAGCTTCCGTTTCCGTCATTCAGCAGTGGAATGGAATAGTTCGATGGTATTGATCGTCCAACCATTGATTGGAATGTCTATCGTGATAAACCGTGTAATTCTATAAGCTAAGCAGATGAGGCAACAAAGAACCTAACCGTCCTCTCTGATTGACTTCATCAGAAGATTCCTATGGTCTGGTTTACCTTTCTTCTTTCCTTGCAACCTTGGATCGATATGGTTCATTCCTGGGCTATGCTCTTTCAACGGTTGACAGAAGAGGGGGACGGGCAAGGATGATCAGACTGCTTGGTTCGGTTCGTCAGAGGTATTAAAAAAACCTTCTTTTTGGTCTTTTCTTTCTTGCCGCCACTTTAACAGGTGCCGCTGCAATGAGAGCGTAAGTTGCGGAGTTTTTTCTGGATTATTTTTTTTTTTGGTGCGCTCTTCCTTTTTTTGGATAGAAAGAAGGGTTCAGTGGGAGGGCAAGGGGTAGTTAAGTTTTAGGTTGGCTCTTGTTTTTTACAGACTTTCTTTTCGGTGTAATTTAATAAAGAAGTAGCAATTGTTCATTTCATTTCATTTTTTTGCATTGGTAGTTCTTTTTCATTTGAAAGGGCAAAGGGGGGAAGGGAAAGGATTGACCCTCAGGGATCATATTACTCAAGAAGACTTGGGGAAAATAGCAGGATTGGAAAAGTTCGAAGAGACTGAGGAAGACAAATCCATTGTCGAATCCTGCAGAGTGATAACATCGAGTAGTGGGGGCTGGCTTCCACCCCTGAGAGAGCTTGATTTACCAGAAATCCCGCCGAGTCCTAGTGGGCCTAGATTCCGCGATAAGTTCCGAGAAATGGAGGAAATGATGCATTCAAAGTTCGCAGAATTGCAAGAAAGAAAAAATCCTTGAAAGAAAAACCAAACAAGACCAGATGTTCCCTATTGTTATCGGGAACGAGACTAAATGTTCGGCCTTAATGAGATGGACCTTGATTCCTCTCCGGCCAGGAAAAGATGCGGCTCCTCTTTGTTCTACTACCTTCATCCTCGGGTGAAGCCGGTTGGCTCACCAAACAAGATATATACTGTGAAATCATTGGTAACCATGCCTAACGGTCGGTCATCTAAGCTATCGGCCAAGGCAAGTGAGAGCTGTTCAAGAGTTGGGGGCATATCTTTAGCTCGAGCAGCATCCGCTCCCGAAATGTGAGTTAAGCTTTAAAAAAAGAAGAAGAGCTACGAGTGGAACAGCTTCTTCTATTCCTTGTTGGCCTCCAGCTCCTTCTGTCCCTCAATCCTCTTCTCTGCCCTTTTTTTACTATTATGCGTGGCATGCCCCCTGTTCGTATCTTAACAGGGCAACCTTCTCTTGCAAACAATCCCTTCGTCGCTAACACCGGTAATGCCCCATCCCTTTAATACTACCTTCGAGGAATTTCTCTCGCGTCCCTGTAGTGATAAGAGCGCATTCTCTAACAGCTTTGAAGCCGAGGCAGCCATCCTCTTGCCAATCCTAAACAAAAGAAAGAAAAGCCCTACCCGCCTTCATTGGTTGAGTAAGGGGCATTTACCTATCAGTCCTAGTCCTAAGGCGCAATCGGAGCACTAAGCCCAATTACAGCTTGACTCCGTAAATTAGACCTCATTCTCCTGGTCCTATTCCTGATTGTTATTTCGGATTCTGTGCCTGGGTGGTATCTTCTTACTATTGATTCAACCTCTTCGGGCAAACGTTGTCACTTCCTTTATTTGAAAAAAGGGGTCTAGAACTACAGTGATCTGATACCTTCTTCCCTTGGTCTGGGTAGGTAGGTTATGTAGGCTACAACTGTTCATAGGTTGTTCGATCGCAAAAGGCCAAATAATCGATTACTAGTATGCCGGATATTGCCAGGAGGCCCTTCCCCCTATGTTTGACTCATCCTAGATGGGTTCACACCTGTTGATTCCGGTCAAAGAAAAAAGCTTTTTCACGGCATCCGTCCCATCACACCAATCTACGCCAAGATAAAGAATGCTGGGTTGCCAGGAACAAACCCTGTGATTCAAGGTCTTGCCTAGAATTGCCCTAAGAAAAATGCACCCCATTAATTGATCCCTCTTTAGAGTAGTATAAGTACATCCTCGACTATAGCACGAGTAGAGTCGAGTTCTCGTACTAACCTAAGAGCAGATATGCCGAAATATTTCAACGTTCAAGCAGCTAATCAGTAAACGACTTCTCCGTAACAGTTTGAAGATTGGCTCGCAACGCAAGTAGCGGCAAGAAAGGAGAGCAAGACTTCCTTTTCTAAAAGAAGAAAGAACTAGACTTCTATAAGAAGATTTTTATAATCGTAGATCGTGGAATATTCATCTATCTTATTAGGTAACTACTTTAGCTGCTCTCGAAACTGAACCATCGTGAATAGAACTAGCGCTTAAGGAAGAGTAGGATCTGTTAGCAAGTCATATTCAATCACCCGGTCTTCTCCTTCCTAGCTTTTAGATTTTATGATTCTCTCTTGGATTTTCATACACTTAGCCGTGTACGTATCTTGGCTAAACTCGAACCTATAGTTGATCCATCCATACTCGGTAAAGAATCAAAAAGGTACTTGAAGACGACTTTGAATGGGAGGAGGTTTTCTTTTTATCCCCCCTAACCTTATTTTTATGTCTTCTTCGTTCTCAGTCCCTACGGTCCATTGTAGGATGATTTTCCTAAGGCCTTGAATTCGTTGGCAAGGTGATCAGGGTCCTCTCCCTGGTCCTATCGAACCAGTGACTTCTCTCCTGGGATTGAATATGTTTTGCCTTTCCCCGATGGTTCCGCATTCCTATGTGGGTAGGATTCGCCAGGGATGAGCGGCTTATTTAGCCTATGCGAAGCGCGAAGCATAAGAGAAGAGTGTAGCGAAGCGAGTGTAATACTTGTAGCGAATATAAGTAGTGTCAAAGCCTACACTGGCTTAGCTCTGCAGATGTTTTCAGGACGAAGACGGTGATACGATACCACTCGCCAGTGATGATAAGATTCACTCATAGCATAGGTGGAAGATCCATCCTATTTTCTTTATAGATTTATTTGTTCAAAGAAAATACGCCTAAAAATCATTCAGGGAACCTACTCTTGGTATCCTTTACCACATTCACTTTCCATATTCCCTTTCTTTAGTTCAGACGCTATCGTACCTCAGGGAAAATCCAAATTTCTATCAACGATTCCCACCCAACTCTGGAATGACTCTCCCCTCTCTCCCTTAACATATCGAAGGCCTCTTATCCGTCAACCGCACCTTAATAGCTCAGACTTCCGAGCCTTGCTGGATGATGCAGAAGGGCCAACATCAGAGGATCAATTGAATAACCAACTCTCCCGCCCCGCTGCCGCTACTGCTCGAAAGCCTTTGGATCCCCTACAGGACTGTCATGAGCCCCTACAAGGAGTCAAAATAAAGCCGAAACCAGATACAGGAAGTGTTGACCCGGATCAATTGAGTGCGAGCCCTTTTATCTTGAGCTGATTCTCCTTATTTTAGAGCTGTGGCGAAGGTAAATTGAGCTCTGGCCTGTGGGGAAGGAAAAGGCTCTGACGAAGCTCCAGGGATTACAGGAAGGTTTAGGCCTTGTGAGCAGCTCCAAACGGTCAGAAAAGAAGATGGTCCCGCCCTTACTTCGGCTTGAGGAGTCGTTTTCTCGCTATCTTCTTCGTCTGGATTAGCCTTTTAGTAGCCTAGTAGGTTGTTTGAGTTTCAGGAAAGGAAGAGGTGCTTTCTAAAACAGCCGTTACCGCTATGTTTTTTTTCAATAAGTTCTTTTAGAGCATCGTGCCCCACTGTCCGAATAAAGTGTGCGCCTAAGGTGTCATGTGTTTAAGAATATACGTATAATAGAAATACTTTCCCAATCCGTATAAGAGGAAAGAAGGGTCCGGCAATAAGCAGTAGAAGAATAACCCGCAGAAGAAGTTTAATCGCTTCCAGAGATCGGAGCCAGACAAAGATAAGACTCCACGGCGGCACGATCGGGATGATCGGGTCAAAAATGAGTCAAAACTTGTAAAACCCCGGTTTTGGCCTTGTTACTAAGGAGAAATTGACATACTTAGCAAACAGAGATAGAATTATTTCAAAAAGAGATCAGGAAAGAGCCATTTCCCAACCAAATAAAACAGGAAAGCATGAGGCTCGAAGCCCTTTCTCATTTCGAATTTCATCTTAGTATCGGTAATGCCCCGCCCAAAAGTATTTCATCGCAATCACACGCTAGCTTGGTTGGAAAAGCTCGTTTGCACCCACTAACTAATACCTTCTCGTCAGTATTGAATTCTCCATGCTTTCGCCTTGCTTTGTAGTCATTTTCTATGAGTAATCGGTCCGAACTCAATTTCAAGAAAAAACTCTATCTCGCCTGTGGCCAAAAGTAGTGAAAATGGTATTTAGCTTAGTCAATATACAACACAACTGCTGATTCTTCGCGAGATGAAAACCCTTTGTCCTCCATCTGCAGGGGCAATTCCTGAGAAAAGTGCTACTAGCCCTTGTTTTGGTCATGTCCACAGGCCTTTCCATTCGTCTTTATTCGTCTTTCTTTCGGCAATCTATGCATAATTCTACTTCTTGAACCACCGAATCCGCTTTTGAAAATGGATAACTAGCTCCATTCTGCGTCAAGTACTAAGGATGGGCCCAAAGCACACTTTTGAAAGGCATCGGTCACCTTAAAAACCCCAAAAGTAGGAAGTCTAGCGTGCTTCTTTAGTGCTGCTCTTCGATCAGATGCTTTCTCATTGAACGAGGCATATTAAAGTGAAAGAAGTTCCAGGTCGAGTCCCGAGAAGGTGATAGTTGATTTTGATCATGAAGTTGGCACTGGACTTTGGAATTGATTCTGGACCCCCACCTGCTCAGGACGCCCCGCCTGCTCAGGACGATCCCATTACGGATTTTCTGGAGGGGGACACGCTTGACCCAGCGCAAAAACGGGAATTCAGAAATATTATGAATTTCTTGAAGACCAAAAGCAGAACGAACCTTCAAAATGAGCGAATCGTAATAAAAAGATGTTGGGGGGGCGAGGGTAGTAGTTACGAATCCAGGGCAATCAACCACTATCTAAAAACCCAGGTTGGACAACTGCGTGCTGGGGGATTAGCAGGGGATTTTGTCGTAAAGGAATTACGGAAATGGAAAAGGGACTTCAAAGCTCAGAAGAGACGGTCCCACTTCTATCAGGGCCTTCTCGGGGTCTTGAGCAATGTTAATTTGCATTGATTGCAAACAGGGTGCGGGATTCTCTGACGCAAACAAAGAAATGGTCCCGGAGAAAGGAATCAGTCTCTTCAGTCCGGCGCATGCCTCAAATTCATTTTTCCTTTGAATTACTCATTTTTTTGAATTTCGCACCGGAAACTTTTCTAGGAGAAGTTCGAATCCGTTCCGTTCGGATATTGATCGGTCTTGGTTTGACATGGTTTACGCGTTACTGGTTCCCGGAAGAGTCAATTTCTCCATTAGCTAAACCCTTTATTACCCTACCTTTGGACTCGTATTTTGTTTGTACACAATCAACGGAGGCCCCCCCGACATATGTTGCAACGTCTTCAATAGCATGCTCTTACTTCGTCTTTCCCTTAATAAGTCATCAAATTTGGTGCTTTTCGATCCCCAGTTGCTATGGGGAACAAAGGCAGAAATACAATAGAATCCTCCATTTAAGTGGTTCTCGCTTCTCCTTGTTCCTGCTCCTAACTCCTCCCCGGGTAGTTCCCAATGTTTGGCACTTTCCATACTTCGTGGGTGCAACATCAACAAATTCGCT
>NC_141873.1:400901042-400906042 GCF_056163025.1 Triticum urartu | reverse complement strand
GTTGCTCTGCCCTTGGATTACTTGAGTCATTTCTGGGTTTACTTGGCTGCTCCGCAACATGTTGGTTACTTGATCCTTCGCTTTGTTTACTTGGGAGCCCAATACTTATTGGTTGGGAAAATTACCTTCCAAGGAAAATGATCCTCCCACTGGACCGAAAAACCCATATATTCCCATGGGAATGGGTGGTGCTGAA
This sequence comes from Triticum urartu, assembly GCF_056163025.1. Lineage (NCBI taxonomy): Eukaryota > Viridiplantae > Streptophyta > Magnoliopsida > Poales > Poaceae > Triticum > Triticum urartu. Next base: position 400,905,846 of record NC_141873.1, on the reverse strand, counting down.
CAAGCAGGCAGGCCCAACGTTGTTTATCTTTACTGCAATCCTGGTTAGGTAAAAGGAATTCCGCAGCAGCGGGTACGTGATTAGTTACAACCAACGGAAAGACTTATTGAAATAATAGGGAATTTCCTCATCCAGTCTACTCCTAGGACTACATCATATGCTCCCAACTCCATGGCCAACAAATCAAACTTCAATCGATATCCTTGCATCTCCCACTGTACACCAGAACACATCCCATACAATCGGCCCGAAGAGCATCAATGAGCAGGCCTACTAAATAGGCATAGAGATACATTAGCCGAGTTTGCTTACAACAACTGCTATCACTCTAGCATCGGAATGGCACCTTTCGAAGCACTCTACGGGAACCTTTGTCGTACCCCGATTTGTTGGGGTTGGCACGTACCGACCGACGGGGCCACAGAAGATGAAGGAGAGTGCCGAGAAGATTCCACTTATTCTAGATTAAAAGCAGTTCAGGACCAGGTACGCCGACCACGATATTTGGAGTTTGCAGTAGGTGATCATGCTTGACTTCGGCTTGAACCTACAAAGGGTGTGATGCGTTTTTGAGTGAAGGATTAGGTATAGCTGACCGATACATCGGACCTTTCTTGGCCCATATCCCCCTAGCCCTTACTCCCTTGTTTCGGTGGTTGGTCTCTACCTTTTTCTGTCTCTTGGCTAGTTTGTCTTCCTCTTCTTTTTGAGGGTAACGTAGTAAAAATCCTTTATTTCAGGGGATTTCCCTTTTCTTTCCAAATGAATTTATGCTTAGTCTAAAATTGGTAAATACCAAATAATAATATATATATATATATTATTATTATTATTTGAAATATGTACCAGTTTCCTGAAACTAACAAATAGAGTTATAGCTTTGATTGACTTACTAGCTTACGGGAACGCTTTGAATCTCAACTTACTTTGAACGAGTGCTTCCCACATAGATTGCTGGAAAGAGGAGTGAGCCGGGGCAGAACTTGAAGCACGGGAGAAGGAAAAAGAAGTATACAAGGGGTGCGTAGTTGGTATATGTACGGTATAGACCTTTCTTTGTGAATAGCTAGTTCAGTTACAAGGGTGTATACAAAGGTCTGCTTATAGGTTGAAAAAGCCTGTAGAGATAGCCTAGATAGCCAAGAAGATATACGTATTTCATAGAGCTAGCTAATAAAGCTTTTGTTAACTTCAAATAGGCTATTGAATGCAACGGCAAATAAAGAAGAAGAAAGTGCCAGAGCTAAGAGCTAATAGATTCCCAGTCTATGCATGGATAAAGGAATGATAAGAGCTATGAGCAGTTTATTAAACTACACTACGGCTAATATATATAAGGACAAATCAACTAGAAAAAACCGTTGCCAAAGAAACCATTTGTTTAAGCTTATTCGTTCGCGCTAGGCTAAAAAACTAGATAGAAGAACTAGAGGCCGCCAAGGTCTTCAACCATTAGCAGGTAGGATCCTTTGCTTACTACTTGAAGCAGAAACCTAGAAGAGGAATTCTTTCTATTCCAAAATCCATCTTCTTTCCGGTCCGCTTCATTCATTCCCTTACTAATAAATCCAATTCATCGCTAATGGCGAAACCAGCCTGTATGTACACCGCACAACTAACCGTTGCTTGGTAGGTTCGATCAGCTCTTCTCACCTTTCCGTCGACATCTACTAAGGCTTCAGCTTAAGTGGGTTCAGCCGCCCCAAATCTGACTCGATCCAGGGTTATATATCATAAAGGGCTTCGACAAGGGGTTTGATTCGTTCTTTGAGCAAAAAGATAAGGTCGGAATACCGGAGTTCTTTCTTTGCTTCCAAGAACATAGATTCCTTCTTCAACCCAGGTCATGACCGAGGGCGGGTATCTCACTCGCATATCTAGAGCCCAGCATCTCTCCTGAACGACACCTTCTGCAGACTCTACTGGTGGTATTTCCCGAGGCGAGGGTAAATATGTGCATTCATATCGGTCAGGAAACGACAATGACTCTTCTTCTTTCCGGGAAGCTATGGGCACCTCACAATTCTTATACGACATTAGTGGAAGCGAACATTCGTAGCATTCATTGTCACCGATCATTGACAAAAGAAGAAAAAGAAGCCGTACGACAACTTAAGGAATCTTTAGATTTGGCGGCTATAGACTCAAAGGGCACAGACAGGCTGCTGGTACTTTTTTTTTAGCTAACTAAAGTCCAACTTCCTTTGCCGAAATAGGATGAAACGGATCAGCCGATTCAACTTAGCATTACCCGACTCGTAACTTCAAGCACAACCATCCATCTCAATCCAAAATCTCCGATCGTCTGTGATCCAAACCCAAACTCTCCTCCGGTTTTGGATATATAGACAGTGCCTGCTCTCAAACCAACCAAGACAGCAGCAAGTTCCTATCGAGAACAAGACGACAGATCAATATGACCAATTTCTATAATATCTCGGGTGAATACGTGAAAAAGTGTTGCTTAGCTCAGTGAAATGGAATAAGGAAGAGAAAGTGTAGTGTGATAAGGGAAGATGCAAGTCAATTTTGAGGTTTTCAAGCAAGGGCTGAGATAGATATACAAACCAGAAGAATTCACATCAGAACCCTTTCCTGCTTCCCCTTTTTACCCATCGGACTCGACTCACATTTTGATCTCCTACGCTTGCTTTCACAGTCCCCCTACGAGCAGCCCGGAATCAATGAAGGAGTTCATTCAGCACCGAGCCGAGCGAGCGTAGATTCAATATGTTGATTGTACCGAACGAAGGATTTGCCTTATCACGAAAGCCACATTCGTTTCGTTTGAGGAAGTCACACGTCCTGTTCCCTATAAATAAGGAGATTCATTCTTTTTTTTCAGAAATCCCCTCTTCTTCCTCCTCAAGCCCCTATCACAAGACCAAGCGGATCTCATCCTGCAGAAGACTCAGAGCGGATCTATCTAATGGCATGGCTGGCTGCCGGATGTGATCTATTCTCGTGTCACATCGCTTTCTTTCTTCTCCCTCCATTTTCTTCACTACTACCGCTTCTACACATAAATCAAAGAAGCATTGTGGAATAGTGGCATTTCGTTAATGGCTAAAATGTTCTTAGTGAAAGGGTTGCCGCAAAACCGGCAAACTCAGAGCGGTCTCTGAAAGTGAATAGGAGCATAGCGGCATCATCCAAGCCAAACACGTCTCCTCAGTCAAGGGTCTTCTCGCGCAAATAAGATCAAAAACATAACAACTGATTTCGCTTAATGCATGTCACCCGCCCGCTCTCAATACAGCAAGTGACTCTCTCTCACAAGACAGAGAAAGATTACCGATTCATCCAATCCAATCCAATTTGATCAGAAGTGAGTTCATTGTTGTTGTATAGCGAAACCTTTCCTTGACAAAACCATTCTCAGCTAATAGAAGCCGAGCTATCTATCCAGATCAGGGTTGAACGAAGCGAATGGAAAAGCCAAAGAAAACATAAATCCATTGCGATTAGAAACCAGTGACTCTACAGCCAGGGCTCGATGGCGATGTAAGATAGAAAGAATGGGGAGTTAGGGCTTCGGTTTCCTCTGTAGCCAGTTTCAATTCCAAATCATTTGCCGACATGCGGACTCACTTCTCTTTTATGGGATGACTTTTATTATCCAAGTTGTCTATTTACGTGGGTGAATCAAGTACAACAAGTCAGGTCAGAGCTTGTGGTAGAAGATTGGGCTCTGCTACGCAGATCCACTCAACTAGGAAAGAAGTACGCATTGCTGACTGACTGTTTGAACGATCCTAGTTACTAGTAGCTAATCAAGTCAGAGTAGGGTGGCCGAGAAGCTTCTTGCCGGTGCCCCCAAAAGCAAAGCACAGACTCTACTCACCCACGCGTTTTCCACCTACGGAGGGAGAAATCATCGAAATATCCTCATCCCCTGAAAGGGAACCCGAAAACAGGACGAGAGTGGATAGGGTGACTAAGGAGGCCGTAAAAATTAGTAGTGCATTTTTGAAAGATAAGATTACAAAAAGGCGAGAGCAGCATAATTGTTAGTTAGGGGTAAGAGGGGACGGGCCCGTATAGAAAGTCAATCCTTCTTTTTCCGATATGCCGCTCCGCAAGCAAGGAGTGCCATGCACGAGCGGAGCGAAAACTAAGCAAGGGGAATTCCGTCATTCCATGGAAAGCATGCGAAATCCTTTGATTGTTTATAGAATCAAAATAACTATATAGTCTTTCTTGTTCCACTTGCAAGGCAAGGAAAATAAAATGTCAGTTTCGTTATTACAACCTTATTTTTTTATGTCAAAGACAAAAAGCTACGCGCAAATTCTCATTGGATCTCGGTTGTTCTTAACATCGATGGCTATTCATTTAAGTCTTCGGGTAGCACCACCAGATCTTCAACAAGGTGGAAATTCTCGTATTTCGTATGTACATGTTCCTGCGGCTCGGATGAGTATAGTTATTTATATCGCGACAGCTATAAACAGTTCCTTGTTCCCATTAACAAAACATCCCCTTTTTCTTCGCTCTTCCGGAACCGGTACAGAAATTGGTGCTTTTTCTACTTTGTTTACGTTAGTGACTGGGGGGTTTCGGGGAAGGCCTATGTGGGGTACCTTTCGGGTGTGGGATGCTCGTTTAACTTCTGTATTCATCTTGTTCCTTATTTACCTGGGTGCACTGCGTTTTCAAAAGCTTCCTGTCGAACCGGCTCCTATTTCAATCCGTGCTGGACCGATCGATATACCAATAATAAAGTCTCCAGTCAACTGGTGGAATACATCGCATCAACCTGGGAGCATTAGCCGATCTGGTACATCAATACATGTTCCTATGC
>NC_141873.1:400883542-400893542 GCF_056163025.1 Triticum urartu | reverse complement strand
TTGATGTGGTATTCACACAATGGGGCCGAAGTGCAAAGCCCCGTAGCCTATCCGCGGTCGGGAAGGCAGGCGAAAAGCGCGCACAAAAGAAAAAGAAAGCTAAAAAGCTTATTTTGCAATCCATTATCTTTGGTATTCTTCTCTATTTAGATCATATTATATAGCTATTTCACAGGTTTTATTTACATACCTCAGTCATGTTATTTGTCTAGCCTTCAATCAGAATAGCCTCTCCACCGGTTCCGAAGATTCTTTCGGCATCAATGTGCTTTTGGAATCTTCCTATGAAACAAATAACATTCTGGAACAGTTTAGGACAGAACAGGCCTCAGTAGAAAGCGAGCTTTTTTCGCGTATAGCCACCTCGAAGCCCAATTAGCGCACGGGCTGCCCCCTCAACTCAACCCTGACGAGTACGCAAACTTGGTCAGGGAGCATTTAGACGGTGCAGTTAGTATTGACCACTACCGCCAAGTCCATAATTCACAAATTGATGAAGTCCACATAATGGAGCTCAAAAGCCGATTACCAAATCTACTTTTTTAGCATCTTGAAACCGCACATAAGAAATATTATGAATGAATCACCTTACAATAACATACGAGAGACAGCTTTCTATTTTGTCGAACAACAAGTCGAACCCAATGAACAATTCCATTCAAAGGAATGTTCTAGAGTTTTTTCCACTATATTCGCGATATTTAACAAAATGGAATAAATTCTTCACGATTTCTAGAGTTCCGGGATTACTTCACTGATATCGATTTTCGCCTAAGCACGGCCTCTAGGTTAGTTCAAAGTGTAATACAACGAACTATCGATACACCGAAAACGAGTCAAGATGGATACATAAAATGGAGACATCGTGGATTACCCAAATTGGGACGACGATAGGACATTTCACTTTCTTTCGCAATATTTCTGATCATGACTCAACCACTAGGAAAGGGGATTGCTTACTCTCAGCCACGTTTTCGCTTATGCTTAGTCAAGTGAGGATTCCATTCGAAGTAACGTAACAGGAGCACCATCTTCAAAACTTCTCGGGATCCGGAGTTTTTCGATAAAAGGTCCCATCCTTCAATATCATGATTGGGTCAACCAGGCCAGATCATAAGTGAAATAGTTTGATCGGGTCGACCAGGTCAGGCCCGATCATGAGTGAATAGAAAATCGAAAACGTACATAGCTGTTCCAGCGGAAATACTTTGTTTAATTCTACCACTTCTACTAGGAGTAGCCTTTTTAGTGCTAGCTGAACGTAAAGTAATGGCTTTTGTGCAACGTCGAAAGGGTCCTGATGTAGTGGGATCGTTCGGATTGTTACAACCTCTAGCAGATGGTTTGAAATTGATTCTAAAAGAACCTATTTCACCAAGTAGTGCTAATTTCTCCCTTTTTAGAATGGCTCCAGTGGCTACATTTATGTTAAGTCTGGTCGCTTGGGCCGTTGTACCTTTTGATTATGGTATGGTATTGTCAGATCCGAACATAGGGCTACTTTATTTGTTTGCCATATCTTCGCTAGGTGTTTATGGAATAATTATAGCAGGTTGGTCTAGTAAGACGGGGGGCGGCCGTTCGGTCGCCTATGATATACGGACCAATTGGTCCAAAATGGGTTTGTGCCGCAGGTGTTGAACGATCTACTCTACACAGGTGTGGGCTTACAGGGCTAGGGCTCATAAACCCTTTCTTTCATTCATCAAGGGGTCGGTCACTTTTCCGGGCCGGGATCGAGAAGTGGAAGTCATAAAAAAGAGATGTTTCTCTTCGCACCTCATATCAAGAGGAAAGGTAGCTTGTCAAGCTGGTCTCACTATTGGAAATTCTAGCTTTCTTTTTTTTTTTTCACCGGCTCTTCTTCTTTGTCAACGCTACTAAGGACCTGACGGTTCGCCTACTTGATGGATGAAAGAACATGAGAAAGGGTTCTAAAATAAAAGGCTAGAAAGTCTACTACAGTACAGTCAAAGTCAGCGGCTGAGTTTGCCTAGCCTCGCCTACTCATTTTTGTAGGCGAGCGAGTTAGCGAAGAGGCTTAGGGATAAGAGAGTGTCGGTGCGTACGTAGCCTTCATTCTACTACGCTACACAAAGTCACTTAGCTCGACGTTAATTAAGAGAGTAAAGGAGGAATACCCTACATAGAAGAACCACAGTTCGCTTACAAAGGTATAACCTTTAGCTCCCCGGGGCTAAGCTGCTTCGCACCACTGATAGTTAATTAAGATTCCATTTCAAAGGCGCTACTTTGTTTCGCAAGCCTTTGTCATTGTCAGTCAACTAAGGTTGGCCCTCGGCCCCCTGCGAATCCGTAAATCAGAGAGCATGCCGCAAAAAAAAGGATGGTCCCCTATGCATTTCATTCTTTCCGGAACGCAAAGAATTAAAGTACCTGACCCCCCATCATGGTGAACCTCTCCTTGTGATCGGGATGAGGTAGATGCCTCCCAGCCGGGGGGGCGGATCGAATCGGAGTTTCCTTAGGTAGCCACCGACCTACAGTTCTCCTTAAACTTCTGTGCTTGGTGGAAAAGAAGCGAACAAAGGTACGCTCGCTTGCTGTCTTGTTCTCTGCCGCGGACTGGGATCGCTCGCCAGCTAGGCCCTCTAGAAAAAAGTTGGAGCAACATTGTATGAGAACATATTACCCATCTTCGGGGACAAGGGGCGGAACGACCTCTCGATCTACTTACTGCAGCCCAGGACGGGCGTCGTCGTCTAGGCGTGACTTCTTGTTTTGATCTCCCCTACGCCTAGGACGTTGTCTGGGCCAAGAGCCATAGTTAGTTGCTGTTTCCATTTGGTTCTTCTTTCTCGTTGTTGATACCGGCAAGACCCAGCCAGATGATGATGTCTGCTGGTTGGTAGTGAGAGGACTCTTAGTACCCGCAAAAAAAGGGCGCTGGTGAAAAAAAAACAATCATTTGATTTAGTTTCTTGCTCTCCCTTAGCAGCGGGAAAGGAGTCTATCTATCTGCCTAGCTTTGGTAGATTTCCCCCAACGCAATTCAAAAACGGAAATTCCACGAATCCCTGAGGTGGATAAGTCCGACGACTCAGCAGCAGTGCGGAATTGAGTTTCTGGTCCGGTGGATCTGATCTATAGTTAGGGGGCAATACATACCAAAAGGTTCGAAGAAGGAAGGCGCAGTATATAACCAACCCACCCATAGCCGGTCTAACTGCTGAGAGAGAAAAGTGCTTTTCTTTCCCTAAGAGTCCTCGAGTACACACAGCTATTGTGGATCCTTTGCGAGATCAGGATTTTTGATTCATAATTTAGAATCAATCCATGTTAGGTCAACATCGAGACAGAGCATCTCAGTTGGCTCTGTCAAGGAAGTGAAACAGGCATTCCTAGGTTGAGGTTACCATTGGATTGACCCTCAGTCAGGCCTCCGATTCCAAGGAGTTGATTCAGCAAGTTCCCCGCGCTACCCCGCGGGAAGTCTAATCGGATCAATCGGTGGTTCCGTAATGAGTAGTCGAATACACATTGAGGGGGCCTTGCCTCCTCCTTCCCGCCCACACCTTCATTCTTTTCCTCCTCTGATCTTAGAAAGCATACTAAACTTCACTCCAATCTTTCTCCATTAGCAACAAGAGCAGCTCTATCTATCGGCCCTTGATGAGTAAGCTTAGCTATACCGCTTAGGTTGCAAAGCAGCAAGCTCCCTTCTAATGCGTTATTGCTTGGAGCCTTCTCGCTTAGTAAGCCGCCTTCGGCCCTTCCTCCTTCTTACTCTGTTTGGTATTCGCTCGCGGGTTTGTTTCCAGGTTCTTTCGTTCTTGGTTGGCTCTCTCTATTGTTGTTTGTAGATCGTGCGTCCTGCGCATTGATCCGGCAGCGAGACCCGCCCTGGTTGTAAAGCGAAGCGAGCCGTCCTTCCTTTCATTCGTTGCTTTGTCTTCGGTTTGTTTTTAAACTCGACCTTCTATCGGGACTGTGGTGACGAACCTTACTCCCCTCGGTCAAGTGGTTGACCCGTCTGTCCAATAAGTTTACTAAGTGAATGGGAATCCTATAGTTTGACCAGCCTGGGAAGAGTAGTCAGAGGCAATTCGCTAATATGGAGCTGTTTATATCGGCTTTCTTTCCTAACTAACAGGAAAAGAGAGACATGCGAGTTCGACTCTCGTTCTATCCATGTTCAGCAGTCCCTTTCCATCTTGGTACTGTTGATGGCAGTACCGCTCAACTACAAGATGCTTGAAAGTCGATGTATCAATAATGTTCCCAAGAGTAGCATCGAGCCTCGAAACGGCAAGCCATGCTTCAAGCTAAGTCAGTATGGATCTAATTGATTGCTAAACTGAAGGAACGATCTCTGTCGAAGATTCTCATTCTGAAGCAGGTGCCTAGCTCTGGAAGGATGGACGGGATCATACCTATTTGAATTGAAGAACATTCTGTAACACTTGTTTTTGAGTGGGGAAGGAAAATAAGCACACAAGCGAACAACCATCTAACCGTCAGTCTGAACTCCCAGGATCAGTCCATCAGTAAGAAAAAGCTTCCGTTTCCGTCATTCAGCAGTGGAATGGAATAGTTCGATGGTATTGATCGTCCAACCATTGATTGGAATGTCTATCGTGATAAACCGTGTAATTCTATAAGCTAAGCAGATGAGGCAACAAAGAACCTAACCGTCCTCTCTGATTGACTTCATCAGAAGATTCCTATGGTCTGGTTTACCTTTCTTCTTTCCTTGCAACCTTGGATCGATATGGTTCATTCCTGGGCTATGCTCTTTCAACGGTTGACAGAAGAGGGGGACGGGCAAGGATGATCAGACTGCTTGGTTCGGTTCGTCAGAGGTATTAAAAAAACCTTCTTTTTGGTCTTTTCTTTCTTGCCGCCACTTTAACAGGTGCCGCTGCAATGAGAGCGTAAGTTGCGGAGTTTTTTCTGGATTATTTTTTTTTTTTGGTGCGCTCTTCCTTTTTTTGGATAGAAAGAAGGGTTCAGTGGGAGGGCAAGGGGTAGTTAAGTTTTAGGTTGGCTCTTGTTTTTTACAGACTTTCTTTTCGGTGTAATTTAATAAAGAAGTAGCAATTGTTCATTTCATTTCATTTTTTTGCATTGGTAGTTCTTTTTCATTTGAAAGGGCAAAGGGGGGAAGGGAAAGGATTGACCCTCAGGGATCATATTACTCAAGAAGACTTGGGGAAAATAGCAGGATTGGAAAAGTTCGAAGAGACTGAGGAAGACAAATCCATTGTCGAATCCTGCAGAGTGATAACATCGAGTAGTGGGGGCTGGCTTCCACCCCTGAGAGAGCTTGATTTACCAGAAATCCCGCCGAGTCCTAGTGGGCCTAGATTCCGCGATAAGTTCCGAGAAATGGAGGAAATGATGCATTCAAAGTTCGCAGAATTGCAAGAAAGAAAAAATCCTTGAAAGAAAAACCAAACAAGACCAGATGTTCCCTATTGTTATCGGGAACGAGACTAAATGTTCGGCCTTAATGAGATGGACCTTGATTCCTCTCCGGCCAGGAAAAGATGCGGCTCCTCTTTGTTCTACTACCTTCATCCTCGGGTGAAGCCGGTTGGCTCACCAAACAAGATATATACTGTGAAATCATTGGTAACCATGCCTAACGGTCGGTCATCTAAGCTATCGGCCAAGGCAAGTGAGAGCTGTTCAAGAGTTGGGGGCATATCTTTAGCTCGAGCAGCATCCGCTCCCGAAATGTGAGTTAAGCTTTAAAAAAAGAAGAAGAGCTACGAGTGGAACAGCTTCTTCTATTCCTTGTTGGCCTCCAGCTCCTTCTGTCCCTCAATCCTCTTCTCTGCCCTTTTTTTACTATTATGCGTGGCATGCCCCCTGTTCGTATCTTAACAGGGCAACCTTCTCTTGCAAACAATCCCTTCGTCGCTAACACCGGTAATGCCCCATCCCTTTAATACTACCTTCGAGGAATTTCTCTCGCGTCCCTGTAGTGATAAGAGCGCATTCTCTAACAGCTTTGAAGCCGAGGCAGCCATCCTCTTGCCAATCCTAAACAAAAGAAAGAAAAGCCCTACCCGCCTTCATTGGTTGAGTAAGGGGCATTTACCTATCAGTCCTAGTCCTAAGGCGCAATCGGAGCACTAAGCCCAATTACAGCTTGACTCCGTAAATTAGACCTCATTCTCCTAGTCCTATTCCTGATTGTTATTTCGGATTCTGTGCCTGGGTGGTATCTTCTTACTATTGATTCAACCTCTTCGGGCAAACGTTGTCACTTCCTTTATTTGAAAAAAGGGGTCTAGAACTACAGTGATCTGATACCTTCTTCCCTTGGTCTGGGTAGGTAGGTTATGTAGGCTACAACTGTTCATAGGTTGTTCGATCGCAAAAGGCCAAATAATCGATTACTAGTATGCCGGATATTGCCAGGAGGCCCTTCCCCCTATGTTTGACTCATCCTAGATGGGTTCACACCTGTTGATTCCGGTCAAAGAAAAAAGCTTTTTCACGGCATCCGTCCCATCACACCAATCTACGCCAAGATAAAGAATGCTGGGTTGCCAGGAACAAACCCTGTGATTCAAGGTCTTGCCTAGAATTGCCCTAAGAAAAATGCACCCCATTAATTGATCCCTCTTTAGAGTAGTATAAGTACATCCTCGACTATAGCACGAGTAGAGTCGAGTTCTCGTACTAACCTAAGAGCAGATATGCCGAAATATTTCAACGTTCAAGCAGCTAATCAGTAAACGACTTCTCCGTAACAGTTTGAAGATTGGCTCGCAACGCAAGTAGCGGCAAGAAAGGAGAGCAAGACTTCCTTTTCTAAAAGAAGAAAGAACTAGACTTCTATAAGAAGATTTTTATAATCGTAGATCGTGGAATATTCATCTATCTTATTAGGTAACTACTTTAGCTGCTCTCGAAACTGAACCATCGTGAATAGAACTAGCGCTTAAGGAAGAGTAGGATCTGTTAGCAAGTCATATTCAATCACCCGGTCTTCTCCTTCCTAGCTTTTAGATTTTATGATTCTCTCTTGGATTTTCATACACTTAGCCGTGTACGTATCTTGGCTAAACTCGAACCTATAGTTGATCCATCCATACTCGGTAAAGAATCAAAAAGGTACTTGAAGACGACTTTGAATGGGAGGAGGTTTTCTTTTTATCCCCCCTAACCTTATTTTTATGTCTTCTTCGTTCTCAGTCCCTACGGTCCATTGTAGGATGATTTTCCTAAGGCCTTGAATTCGTTGGCAAGGTGATCAGGGTCCTCTCCCTGGTCCTATCGAACCAGTGACTTCTCTCCTGGGATTGAATATGTTTTGCCTTTCCCCGATGGTTCCGCATTCCTATGTGGGTAGGATTCGCCAGGGATGAGCGGCTTATTTAGCCTATGCGAAGCGCGAAGCATAAGAGAAGAGTGTAGCGAAGCGAGTGTAATACTTGTAGCGAATATAAGTAGTGTCAAAGCCTACACTGGCTTAGCTCTGCAGATGTTTTCAGGACGAAGACGGTGATACGATACCACTCGCCAGTGATGATAAGATTCACTCATAGCATAGGTGGAAGATCCATCCTATTTTCTTTATAGATTTATTTGTTCAAAGAAAATACGCCTAAAAATCATTCAGGGAACCTACTCTTGGTATCCTTTACCACATTCACTTTCCATATTCCCTTTCTTTAGTTCAGACGCTATCGTACCTCAGGGAAAATCCAAATTTCTATCAACGATTCCCACCCAACTCTGGAATGACTCTCCCCTCTCTCCCTTAACATATCGAAGGCCTCTTATCCGTCAACCGCACCTTAATAGCTCAGACTTCCGAGCCTTGCTGGATGATGCAGAAGGGCCAACATCAGAGGATCAATTGAATAACCAACTCTCCCGCCCCGCTGCCGCTACTGCTCGAAAGCCTTTGGATCCCCTACAGGACTGTCATGAGCCCCTACAAGGAGTCAAAATAAAGCCGAAACCAGATACAGGAAGTGTTGACCCGGATCAATTGAGTGCGAGCCCTTTTATCTTGAGCTGATTCTCCTTATTTTAGAGCTGTGGCGAAGGTAAATTGAGCTCTGGCCTGTGGGGAAGGAAAAGGCTCTGACGAAGCTCCAGGGATTACAGGAAGGTTTAGGCCTTGTGAGCAGCTCCAAACGGTCAGAAAAGAAGATGGTCCCGCCCTTACTTCGGCTTGAGGAGTCGTTTTCTCGCTATCTTCTTCGTCTGGATTAGCCTTTTAGTAGCCTAGTAGGTTGTTTGAGTTTCAGGAAAGGAAGAGGTGCTTTCTAAAACAGCCGTTACCGCTATGTTTTTTTTCAATAAGTTCTTTTAGAGCATCGTGCCCCACTGTCCGAATAAAGTGTGCGCCTAAGGTGTCATGTGTTTAAGAATATACGTATAATAGAAATACTTTCCCAATCCGTATAAGAGGAAAGAAGGGTCCGGCAATAAGCAGTAGAAGAATAACCCGCAGAAGAAGTTTAATCGCTTCCAGAGATCGGAGCCAGACAAAGATAAGACTCCACGGCGGCACGATCGGGATGATCGGGTCAAAAATGAGTCAAAACTTGTAAAACCCCGGTTTTGGCCTTGTTACTAAGGAGAAATTGACATACTTAGCAAACAGAGATAGAATTATTTCAAAAAGAGATCAGGAAAGAGCCATTTCCCAACCAAATAAAACAGGAAAGCATGAGGCTCGAAGCCCTTTCTCATTTCGAATTTCATCTTAGTATCGGTAATGCCCCGCCCAAAAGTATTTCATCGCAATCACACGCTAGCTTGGTTGGAAAAGCTCGTTTGCACCCACTAACTAATACCTTCTCGTCAGTATTGAATTCTCCATGCTTTCGCCTTGCTTTGTAGTCATTTTCTATGAGTAATCGGTCCGAACTCAATTTCAAGAAAAAACTCTATCTCGCCTGTGGCCAAAAGTAGTGAAAATGGTATTTAGCTTAGTCAATATACAACACAACTGCTGATTCTTCGCGAGATGAAAACCCTTTGTCCTCCGTCTGCAGGGGCAATTCCTGAGAAAAGTGCTACTAGCCCTTGTTTTGGTCATGTCCACAGGCCTTTCCATTCGTCTTTATTCGTCTTTCTTTCGGCAATCTATGCATAATTCTACTTCTTGAACCACCGAATCCGCTTTTGAAAATGGATAACTAGCTCCATTCTGCGTCAAGTACTAAGGATGGGCCCAAAGCACACTTTTGAAAGGCATCGGTCACCTTAAAAACCCCAAAAGTAGGAAGTCTAGCGTGCTTCTTTAGTGCTGCTCTTCGATCAGATGCTTTCTCATTGAACGAGGCATATTAAAGTGAAAGAAGTTCCAGGTCGAGTCCCGAGAAGGTGATAGTTGATTTTGATCATGAAGTTGGCACTGGACTTTGGAATTGATTCTGGACCCCCACCTGCTCAGGACGCCCCGCCTGCTCAGGACGATCCCATTACGGATTTTCTGGAGGGGGACACGCTTGACCCAGCGCAAAAACGGGAATTCAGAAATATTATGAATTTCTTGAAGACCAAAAGCAGAACGAACCTTCAAAATGAGCGAATCGTAATAAAAAGATGTTGGGGGGGCGAGGGTAGTAGTTACGAATCCAGGGCAATCAACCACTATCTAAAAACCCAGGTTGGACAACTGCGTGCTGGGGGATTAGCAGGGGATTTTGTCGTAAAGGAATTACGGAAATGGAAAAGGGACTTCAAAGCTCAGAAGAGACGGTCCCACTTCTATCAGGGCCTTCTCGGGGTCTTGAGCAATGTTAATTTGCATTGATTGCAAACAGGGTGCGGGATTCTCTGACGCAAACAAAGAAATGGTCCCGGAGAAAGGAATCAGTCTCTTCAGTCCGGCGCATGCCTCAAATTCATTTTTCCTTTGAATTACTCATTTTTTTGAATTTCGCACCGGAAACTTTTCTAGGAGAAGTTCGAATCCGTTCCGTTCGGATATTGATCGGTCTTGGTTTGACATGGTTTACGCGTTACTGGTTCCCGGAAGAGTCAATTTCTCCATTAGCTAAAC
>NC_141873.1:400846042-400878542 GCF_056163025.1 Triticum urartu | reverse complement strand
CCTGGGGTTCTCGCTTCTGCGCAAGCTATTTCCGAACCTGCCTGCCTTCGGGGAGATGGGTTGGGTCATACGCGGGACCTACCCCGAGGAAGGAGGCTTGAGGCGCGCTAAATACAATTGTTTTATCAACACGGGGTGGAGAAGGCATTGCAATTTCCTGCTTTTATGATTGCTTCGATTCCTCTGATTCTTCTTCTGACAGGAATTACCAATCCTTTATTGGCTATGTCATCCTCTGTTTAGTAGATGTATGGTATGGTATGGTTACTAGGTAGTGTTGCTCGATACCCGAGCTTGCACCAGTATTAGCTGGCTATTCCACTATTGCCAAAAGAATTCTGGCTATTGGCTTTCCAGCTTTCACCTCTCTGCAGCTTCTGGAGCTGCTTAAGCGCTTAACTTCTACCAAAGTGTGGTATACATTGGATGGAATTAGAGTGGGCGTGGCTACCTACATCGGGCAAGAATAGGAGTCGTATTTCGTTTTGTACCACCGAATAAGATAGCGAGAAATCAGATCAAGAATGGAACCTGTGGACCCTCCGACAGTACGAGCCCTTGTTCGCTTGGTTGCTCAACCCCTATCTCCCAGGCTACGACCTATCGCATTGCCTTCGATGAGTCTATATCGGATGGGTGTTCAAGTCTTTTGAAAAACCAGCCCATTCTAGTCTATCTGTCCCACTCTAAAGAAGATAGTGAACCTGAGGTTGTGCTGTCTCCAATCCCACGAGTCCAATAGGAAGAGCTAGTCCTCTAAAGTAAAGTAGGCGAATTATGGCTAAATCAAATAATTCTTACTTTCACGGCCATCAAACATTCCAAGACATCTCTTCAAGACTATCCGACTCAGCTCTGCGTAGGCAGAGCCAGGAACTAGATCCGTATCCCATGATCAGTAATCTTACAATTACACAACCACCAGATCCTTTAGGTTTGTTCGATCTATCGATAACTGATAGACAGACGCCTTTGACACTTCCTCCAGGTGGAGTTGATTAACACTCTCATGGTTGGTCGATGGAAATAGCAAGACGAGACAGACATGATAATCTGAGAAATATATGTGGTGATCCCTTAAGCAATATCTAAGAATTCAATGTGTCCAAGATTCAATTGATTGGTTGAAGCCAAGGTCTCGAGCTAGTCCATCTTCCTATATGATATTCTTAATAATGCGCAGCACCAAGCCTGAAATTGGGGAATGAATTGAATCGATTGCCTTCCTTTCCTGGACTGGACTGAAACTAATAGGCTGCTTCCTCGTCTGTACTTCAACTAGGAGGTTGTTGATATCACTCTAGATTCTCGAAAGGATATTGGATTGATTTCAAATCAAGGAAACTATTGAAATCGGGTAGCGAACCTATTGTTCCTTATTCTTTTGTCCTCCTCGGCTCTAGTTGAACAATGCACACACCCCGCTTTAGCTGCACATAATAAGGTGATCCGTGAGGCGGCTAGCTATTAGTTAGTGCGATGTGCAGTGAAGTGAGAGATCTCTCTACTCTAGTAGACCAGATGAAATAGCTGCAATGACTAATGTTTGATTGGGAAGACAGAATACATACGTTGACGTGCCCAGTCGAGCTACCGTAAGGTAGTCTAGTTAAGGAAAGGAAACCGGCTATTCCCCTCACGCTAAGGGTGCGATTCCTTACTCTCCCACAAGATCACACTAAATACAATAGGTGCGTGATCTACTAGATTCTTATAGAATCAATTTATAACCTTAGTTGATAGACAGGAACCACCATCCCATAACAAAAAAGGGGGGCGAAGGTTATTTTGTACCAATGAAGACGGATTTCTCTCTCGAGCTGCTCAAAGATCTTTAAGTGGCTTACGAGGT
Organism: Triticum urartu; assembly: GCF_056163025.1. Lineage (NCBI taxonomy): Eukaryota > Viridiplantae > Streptophyta > Magnoliopsida > Poales > Poaceae > Triticum > Triticum urartu. Next base: position 400,876,690 of record NC_141873.1, on the reverse strand, counting down.
AGACTTGATCATGATCCATATCCAACCTTCTCCCATCTGCTTCTGTCTCTAAAGATTAGAGTCATCGACGCGATTCAAGTCCAGTGCTGATAAAATCCTGCTGTCCAGTTCGGGAAAGCAAGTGATTGATTAGTTCCATTGGTCTATTGGCTTCAGCTTCCAGTCTACCTCATTTCTATCAAAATGATCTGGTGTCTATGTCCATGCCTGAGGTTGGTAAACCCTATATCTATTGCGGGGTGGTTTGAGGAAGGGACAGCTTGTAACCCACGACTTACTACTACGAAGATTCTGGCGGAGAGCTTTTCACATATAGATAGGTCGGGATGAGGAAGCTCCGTAGTCAACTAATAGATAGAAAATCCACCTTGTGAACCGTGTTTGTCTTAAAGTACTGTCTGAGAAGGAATATACCTGTTCCAATCCCTCTAGTGGCTATACTGATTGACATAGGTAGCTTTCGTAGTCAAAGCTCACAGGGCCAAATGCTCTATTGGAGTGGGCACGAACACACACAATCAAGGTTCGAAGAACTTCTACTTCACGCCTTGAGGATTCTATGACGCTCACTCAATGGTGTTGTGGCGATTGCAAGCAATCAATAAACGAGGAAGCCAAATTATGGATCCAGGAAGGCTGCATCAGAAGGAAGAGTAGGTGTTGCTATGCCGTTGGCTGGGACTGAGACAGAGAGAGGGGAGCATAGCCCCTATGATCCCGGTAAAGAGTTCCAACTAAGCTCTTCTCAGGTTCTTTCTTTCTCTTCCATTCTTATGTTTATATATTAAAGTGTAGTTTTCTTACTATAATATAATAATATTAATCTAATATGCCCATTGGTGTTCCAAAAGTACCTTACCGGATTCCCGGAGATGAAGAAGCGACTTGGGTTGACTTATACAATGTTATGTATCGAGAAAGGACACTTTTTTTTTAGTTCACTGCCCTATACATAGAAAGAAGTGCTTTTCCACCGGTATCAACATTCTATCTGGAATCAGTAGCGATAATTGTTGTATTGTGAGCCAGCCCCGTAAGACACTACGCACCTCCAAATTCTATATGATTTTTCCAATCATTTCATTTATACGACCTGCAAATAAGATAAGATCTTGGCTCGCCCTACAAAAAAACAACTATATGCCCTATAAACTTGCTTGCTTCTTCGAATCTCGAAATAACATATAGAAAGTGTTTCTGTGATGAGACCATTCTCGATCGATAAATGCGATAGGAGCCTATGTGTTTCACGGGCAGCCGGCCAATAGGGGAAGGTTGTGAATCCGGCGAACCGACCGCTTTAAGAACGTGATTGTCTTCTCTCACTCAGTTATCAATTGACAAAGATGACCCATTCTTTTTCGCCCTAAAAACGACAATGGTATGGTACTTTTTCTTCCAATCGAGATTGTGTGGGTGTCCGCTCATGTTCACGTTACATGCTAAATAAGGCTTTCGTTGGAAAAACCAACGCCGACGTCAAGATCAGTCTCCTTTCCTTTCTCTTTTCGGGAGCAGAGCTGAAAAAGATGGGAAATTCCAATGATTCTTCGTTCATTATCATGTCGATTCCTCACAATCGCTCTTTGTGATGCTGCGGAACCATGGCAATTAGGATCTCAAGACGCAGCAACACCTATGATGCAAGGAATCATTGACTTACATCACGATATCTTTTTCTTCCTCATTCTTATTTTGGTTTTCGTATCACGGATGTTGGTTCGCGCTTTATGGCATTTCAACGAGCAAACTAATCCAATCCCACAAAGGATTGTTCATGGAACTACTATCGAAATTATTCGGACCATATTTCCAAGTGTCATTCTTTTGTTCATTGCTATACCATCGTTTGCTCTGTTATACTCAATGGACGGGGTATTAGTAGATCCAGCCATTACTATCAAAGCTATTGGACATCAATGGTATCGGAGTGCGCCTCTTAACGAGGGTGATTTAAGTGCAACGAAATGTACCGGTGGTTCGCGAAGCATCTGGCTTACCGGTCATCTCCCATTCCCGTCGTCGAGAGACTAAAAGAACTATAGCATGCCAGAAACGGGGAGTTGAGGTGGTTAGACCTATACCCCGAAATGCTCCCAGCATAGGAGCCTATGGTTCCATTCTTGTTATTGCTGGAGGTACACATACCTCTTCTCGGTGTGGTGGAGCGATATACGAAAAATAGATGCTAAGCCTGCAATGTCCGATAACGGGGCTTCAGTAGTGAATCTATCGGCACCACAGCAGTGGCATACAACTTTGGACCTAAGGGCAGGTCCCGTTACCTTTCGGAATGGGGGATCCCCGTTGGCAACAACCACGGTAGTAGTTGCGGAACTACTGGGCCAAGAGAGGACAACCTGTTGTTCCTGCTCCTCCTTCTTCGCTTCGGGGACGGAGGTCCTACGGTAGGTAAGAGCACGCACAAGCACTTGACCGAAGGGGACCAGCGCTTCTACTCCTCCACCGAGGAGCCGTTCTTGCGAGAAGCAAGGGATGTCGTGAACGGTGGGAGGTCAAAGAAAGAGAATTGACCTCTGAATACAGTGATCCTATGATCTAGATAGACTCCGTCCTTTTTTTTTAGATAAGGGTGACTCAAGAAATTGGGGGTGGGACCTGCTGGCATAATGCAGGCTGGAACGTGGGAATTCGAGGTCTCATGAACGAGTTTTTTTTCGTGGACAAACATACTTTCCGGTCTTTTTTATGGATCCTTTTAGATCTACGGGCCGGCCGTTCACATGAGCATAGGGAATCTATACTCGAGCCTTCGACTTGGCCCCTGGCAGGATAGGTGAGGAATCACTCTTGAGATCTGATCTATTGGGGCCTACAACTTCGCCAAAGCCGACTAGCATCCCTTTCCGTGGTGAACTGGCCGTCCCATACCTTCATTTTGTCTCATGTGTGTTGAACATTGTCTTCCTCGGTTCCAGCTTCACTGATGTAGGTAGGGCTGGGCGAGAAAGGGTCCCCTCTTGCCTATTAGTAAGCGGGCCTTCGATTCCACCGGGGTCTTACGGTCTCATAGAGGGGGGAGAACTACCTAACTAAAGAAGAATAGTGCTCTTTATAAATAAGAGTAGGCGTGGAGAGCTTTTTGCGGGGAAACTTGCAAGTCAAGTTTGGGGGGAGGCGGGCGTCGACCCAACCTTATGAGTATTCGGACTATAACAGTTCCGATGAACAGTCACTCACTTTTGACAGTTATACGATTCCAGAAGATGATCCAGAATTGGGTCAATCACGTTTATTAGAAGTTGACAATAGAGTGGTTGTACCAGCCAAAACTCATCTACGTATGATTGTAACACCCGCTGATGTACCTCATAGTTGGGCTGTACCTTCCTCAGGTGTCAAATGTGATGCTGTACCTGGTCGTTCAAATCTTACCTCCATCTCGGTACAACGAGAAGGAGTTTACTATGGTCAGTGCAGTGAGATTCGTGGAACTAATCATGCCTTTACGCCTATCGTCGTAGAAGCAGTGACTTTGAAAGATTATGCGGATTGGGTATCCAATCAATTAATCCTCCAAACCAACTAAACCGGGGAAGCTGAAGCGGAAATGCAATTCTCGGGTGAGGGAAGGGGGAAGCTCCAGGAAGGCTTCGCTCGCTCGCTCAAAAAGCTCTAACGCTCGTTTACGAGTGGAGTGCATAAGCCCTTATTGAAGTAGGGTGAGGCCTTACTACACGAGCTCGTAAGTCAAGCACGGAACGAGCCTTGTCTACGAAGCTTCGCTTCATCATCTTGCTTGCTTCTGGCGAAGCTTAACGCACTATAACATAGGCATGCATGATGGTATGGTAGGAAGACTCCTTTTAAGGCCGACCACTACATAGGAGCGATAGGAAGCCAAGCCGTCAAAAGGAAAGGCGAGCAGCCCTTATTGCAATAGCAAACGGCCTACTTATAGCCCTATTTATACCCTTTCTCGGGGACTTCAACGGGCCTTACAAGCTCAATAAATTGCAATTCTTCACCTTTTCCTCAGACAGTGGGAATGCATTTTCTTACTTGATTGACATTGACAGATATGTGTACCACACCGAACAAGCAATATGTCATATGCTTGATGTACCAGCCAAGCCAGCTCTTTTTTTCTCAGTTCCCTTATCCTTAGCGCAAAAGTAAAAAGAAAATGAAAGAGAGTTTGTATTTGCAAATGAAAATGAATATGGATCTAAATAAATTAGATAATCAATAAATAAGAATTGGAATAATAGAAAAAATCTCCTTCGCCCCTTATCTCTTCATCATCGTCGGTTCCGTCACTTGTGGTATTCGTTTAGAATCTTGTTGACCCTACTCGCTTACTCCTATTTTCCTTATTTCTTTTTCTACATAATTAATTAGAACTTTCTTGAAAGAATGGGGTTCTCTCTGGGGGGGCGCACCCTCTCTTCCTTTTTGAGAAAGATGGGCTTGTTTTTTTTTCAATAAGTTCTATTGCTTTGACACATTTAGTATATAACATAATATATATAAGAAAAGTACTAAAGGCGAAGGGCATTCTGTTGTACAGCTACTTTGGTATAGTTACAAAGGTAACCGGTAGGTGACTGTTGAATCGACAGTAGTTACGAAAGGGGGAAATAGCTCAGTTGGTTAGAGTGCTGGTCTGTCACGCCAGAAGTCGCGGGTTCGAACCCCGTTTTCCCCGCCCGATCTTTCTTTCTTCCCGAGGTCATACCTCTGCCACTTTACCCTGAGTTTCACTAAGGCATATAACCCCATTCGGGTAAGAGGAGCAAGCAGTGGGGAACATCTATTTATATGCGTGTTAGCATCAACAGCATCTTTTTGAAAGTAAATTACATCGATCCTCGGTGCTAGGTACTCAGGTAAGTAAATCCTGAGGATAGAACTAGAGCAAGTAAGCTCATCGCACTATCAAGTCAGTCAGGAACTAGTCTGCCAAGCTTAAGAAGAAGTGAAAAGTAAGCAAGTTGTCATCTAGTGAGGGCTAAAAGACACGGAGAACATCCCCCCTCTATTTGCCAATAGCTTCCGCCTTCCTCTCTTTCATTTCATGTCGGTTCAGCCGAGCCAATAGATTCCATAGGCGGGTCAGTTATAGCTGTAGTAGCCTTTGATTAGGTCCTTTCAATAGACTTTCCGTAGCTATAATTCGATAGACTTTCCGTAGCTCAGTACTGCTGATCGTTGACGCCCGCAACTGTACTTACGGCTGTACTTGTGAAAAGAGATAGAGCCGTCTCGCTATGACTCAAAGATGGTCAAAAAGCTAATAGATGGGCCACAAAAGGTAGAGGAGAGGGGGTAAGAAGAGTAGACTTACTACTGGATACAAGATAGGGTATACAGCTAAAAGGGTGAGATAGAGGAATGAAATGAGCCAGTGAAACGGTCCACGACCACAAGTATTGAGCTATAACCATAAAACTTGGGGAGTGCCTCAAGAAAATCCATTGAAATAGAAGACCCAGGTTGTAATGGAACAGACAAAGGTTGAAGAAGACCAGCAGGAAGGGTGTGCTCACTCTTGTTGAGTTGACACACATTACAGTGAAGAACAAACTTGGAGGGAGAAAAAGAAACCAGAAGGGACCCATTGTTTCTGTGCAAGTCGAACAATGATGGAAAAGCATCCAGTATGTAGCCGACATATGCCAACAACCCAAATGCACATATGCTAGTTAAGTTGAAACTCCTAAATTAAAGCGCAAGCAACAAAACTACTTTTTTGAAGGCGCGGAGCGTTGAAGAAGAGCATAGCTCGATTAACACAACTAGGGGCAATATGGTTCATTTTCCTAGAACACCACAACAAATGTCCCTACCAGCTGTTGCCAGTGAAGCTGAAACCATGGCTACCCCTCAACAAGCCTCTAGCTCTTATCCTAGGCCTGAACCGCCTGAACCTCCAATTACCGTACCATTGGTACTGAATACGACCACCACTCACACCTATTCCAGACCTTTAAACCCCTGACCACCTAGACCTCTAGTAGCAAAGCAACTAAAAGACCCAATCACAAAAATAACCCTCTCTATCCCCCTCAAAACCTTGGCACGAACACTTGTTTCCAGCCACCTATGGCCTTCCTCACAGCTCAAAACATGATAATATTAGACCTAATCCTGCACCTCCACCACCACAACCAAGACCCAATTCAATACCAAATATCCCATTTTCCCAACCAATACTTTTGCCCTATGCTGGAAATTCCATGAAACCAGAAGTGCCAATATATACTTACCTTAACCAACCGCTTCCAACTCAACAGCATGACCCGTACCAATACCTGCAAGAACAAAGGCCGCAAAATCAATATCAATATGGGCAGCAGATACATCAACCTCCTAGAGTTTCTTTTCCAATATTTGAAGGGGCCAGGTCTTGGATACAAAAGTGTGAACATTACTTTTCGGTGTACCAAGTTACGGATTGGTACAAGGTAGAACTTTCGGCTATGCACCTTAGGGGGAGAGCTGAAAGCTGGTACAACAGTTTCTTAGTGAATAGGGGACAAGTATCTTGGCAAGAGTGAATTCAAGAGATTGTAGAGAGGTTTGAGGTAAGAAATGTGGTTGGTGTAGTTGATGAGTTTAATCACTTGAGGCAAAGAGGAAGCCTAGAAGAGTACAAGTCACACACAATTGGCAGAATTGAGGGCTGCCATGTTGAGGTGCAATCCCTATTACGATGACAACCTTTTTCGACAAAGTTTTCTTGGGGGTAAGGGTATTGTAAATAGAGATAGATGTTTCGTCCGGCTCTGAGAAACAATTCGGCAACCCCGCTCTTCCCTTTGCCTCTTCCACATCTATTTTTGAAACTTGATTCGGTTGAGTTTGAAGCAAGGATCTAATCAGATAACGCTTTGTTCTCCAATGAATGGAGGTGGAATAATTTCTTGAGATAGAGAAAGCTACATCTCGACTTTATTTAAACGAAAGAAAAAGGTTAGTCCTGCTCCTAGACTTCCAATTCCAAGTAGTAGTAACGGAAAGGAACAGGTTTAGGAGAACTTTTTTTATGTCTTTCTTATAGCGATTGCTGAAAGTCAGTCAATGCCCTGGCTTCAATGAATGAAGACCGATGGGCTACGAAGTGGAGATGATGTCGTCGTGTCATTGCTCGTGATGTCTTCACCAGGATTTGACTTACCAATGTGAAAGGTACCGTGCCAGTGGTTCTATCATTTAGATAGAGAGTGATCTTTCCTTCTTGTCGAAGAAAGATATGACGTTGGGAAGGGAAAGGGAGTAGAAACGTTTTCGTAGCCTTGGGGCGAAGGGCTGAGAGTTCCGTGATCCAGTTCTTTGAGCATACATAGGTTGAGGATGGAACTCCTATAGCAATCGATGTGGAAAAAGGCAACAGCCGAGAATACAAAGCAGAAAAAGCGAGTGAGATCTTGACTTTCTATTATCATACAACATAGAAGTATTTAATCAAATCAGAAAGAGCCCTGGGATTTGACCAAAACGGCATAATTGAAAGCTCTCGTCTCAGTCGCTCGCCTAAGAAAAGGTACCGGGTTGCTCCGTGATGACGAATAAGCAACCCAGCCCAATCCTTGCTTTCATAGAAAAAGGTGAATTTACTCGAATATTCGTTCAATGACTCAATATTTAGTAATCAAATCATGCGTTTGTTAGATCATTTAGTGAGAAATAAAACGAGAATAAAGAGAGAGTCCTCACCTCAATATCGACAACAATGACCTGGCAAGTGAAGTAAAGTAAAAGCAAAGTAGAGCCCGGTTGATGTCAAACGTTTTCAAATCTTACCCACCATATCCATTCATGCACGTTACTAGATGAAAAGTAAAAAATAAAGCAATGATGGTTTTTATCAGAGCCACTTTACAACCGGTTTAGCAACTTCTTCATGCCCCTACGAACGAAATATTTGGAGTTTGACAACTGGTTGACGCCGGTTGATACTCGAATGAATATATCGCCGGTAGATACTTGCTTTTCTAATGAGGTAGACACTTTTGCATGTTAAGGTTTCCACTTCAAACCATCCAGATTTACACTTCAATTTCTCGTTGTTGACACGGTTTACACTTGACTTCATTCAAACTGACACTTATGTATCTATCTAGGCGGGCGGGCACTTAACCAAACTCAGGTTGACACAAACTATACAAAAGTCTTAATTAGGGTGTTTTTTTCCGATCAACCCGAAACTCCGAACAGAACCGACCCTGACTAGACCTTTTCCCAAGCAACTCCGAATACTGGAAAATCTGAATGAAATTCGATAAGAGAAATCAGAGCATGTTTCTAAATTTGTGATAACTACTTATTTATGAGTGAGAAATGCTTCATGCGAGCACCCTTGGCGGCCTGCTTTTGAGACAGGGAGGCCATGCTCGTATCTATGCTTTTCATCATTGGTCTGGTCTACTCGTACCCCACCCCACAAGGTACATCTTCGACTACCGTGCTTCTTATCTTGACGCTATACATTCAGTTCAGTCAGTCCCAGAGACTTATCCTTCAGAAAAAGGTAATCCACCCATATTGGACTTTTCTTCACCTGGCCTCGCGGATTCAATACCGAATTCTCTTCGCATACCGGCCTGCTAATTCCGGGATTAGCTGTTCTCAATGACTGGTGGATGCCTCTTTTCTACCTTAGAAATCGTTTTTTTTTATGTACCTTCTCCCTCTCTACACCTTTTTTCCGCCTCGCCGCCCAGAAAGACCTATAGAAGAAGGAAGAATTCAATCCGTATACTCCAAGCGCCGTAACTATCGCACTTTCCAAGCAACCCTCCAATGAAGAAAGTGCAATTGAAACAATCAAGAACGGAAAAATAATTAGACTCCCTCGTCAATTGTTTGGATTGGAATTAGGCTCCTCTACTCTAGTCGTCCTCTTCTATTTCGGGCAGTAGCTCAGCCCGTTCCGGGCCTTCCTTTACTGAATCTATTAGTAGTTGCACTTTTCGACATATGCCTTTATTTAGGCATTGGTTGTAGGCATCCCCTTCTCTTCAAGGAATTTCTGCGCCCGGTTCCTGATCAAGTGTTGGAAAAACCGGAATATGATGCTTTCTACTTCAGCAGTAGGGTTGGCCTGAAGCCAGCCCATAGAATAGATACGGGCGTGTTCTACACAGGAGTTCTTGTAGAACATGTTCCAATCAAACCTCTTTCCCTTCGTCTCCGGTTTTCAATACGAACAAGTGTCATCCTCTTCTCCCATCGTTTGGATGGAATACCCACGTGGAGCTGACCTTCACTTTTCAGAGACAGGGGCAAGCCGATAATTTGTAGCCTCCCTGGTTGTTTTCTGGAAATTTCAGTAGAAGTGAAGCCCTGTAGGAGCTCCCTAAGGACTCTAGCTAAGACCTTTTTGAGACCCTGGGTGACTCGCGTGGACTTATCCCCTCTCGGTAAGCCGAAGACCATATCGTCTGCGTAGCGTGCGTAATAGAAGACTACGGCCCCATCCTCTCGGACCATTACCCTTTCAAGCTTGGCATCCAATATATGGAGATAGCAGTGAATGAGGACAGGTTCAATCGGGCTTCCGAGCGGTATTCCTCGCTTCTGGCACGTGTAACTCTTACCTTTTCTATCTACGTGTGGTTTTCATGAAAACCTATTTTATCAACCTATGGACTCCTTTCAATGACAGAGTCTTTGGAGCAAATTGGTTCAGGATTCTAAGGTTAGAAAAGAGTTACCACTCAAGGGAGGAACAGGATATGTGGAAGGCTATCCTGGTGGCTCAAGACTGACCGGTATACCTGGACCAGTCTATATTGAGCCATATTCATCAATTCGTCAGGCAATTTGGCCTCACACAATGTATCCCTGTTCCACCAGACGCTTAATCAACCCTGGAACACAAGAGAACCCTTCTTATCGAAGAGAATTGCGTATTAAACAGATGAGAGAAATAGCCCTAAATATGTGCATCGAGTAAGTCATTACCTTCTATTCGATCTCCAGTATCGCTCATCAAGTACTTGATCAGATTCCTCTTTTTTCTTGCAATTGCAAAGTGGTGGAAAAAATTTGTATTTCGGTCACCATGTCGTAGCCAATTGGCTCTGCCCCGCTGGAGCCATGCTACTTCTTCTTGTTCAAACAGGTTCTCGAGCAGCAGTCAAATTGACTTCCCCTGCTTGAGCGTAATGCCCGCCCCTGGTGTGGTGGAAAAAGCCTCGTTTTCTATTCCTTTTAAAGCTGCTGATGCGAGCTACCGAACAAACAAGATTAGTACAAAAAGCCACAACTAGCACTAGCTTTCGTGATTGCTTCTTTCTACCTTTCTCACTCCGGTAATTGCTCCTTCTCCAAAATATCACTACGGACAAGATGAGCTAATAGAAAAAGTTAGGGCAACAGATGATAGCGACTCGCCAGACTCGAACTGGCATAGGCGGATCGGATCAAACGAAATTAGCCTTTCTTCCATCAACAGGAATCGCTTTGATTTCGCAGTTCAAGAGGATGGTGGGGGCAACCTCTCTACATCTGCGGGCCGGTAGGCCAGCCAACTAACTCTTCAAATGAAGAACTGATTACTCCACATCTATGAACCTATCATTCCCCGCCCTTGCCCATTATTTCTTTTTGTATCACGCTAGGACTTTGCCTCTTTTTTTGAGGAAAAATATGGAAGTAGAATCTCCTCTCTTTTAGAGGCGTCTTCCAAATCCAATTTAAGATCAATGAGGTCTTTCAGAGAGCCGCTGCTCTTTCCATTAAATTCTAGGATCTCTTCGATCCTATGCGCAAAAGCAAGGTGTGAGCCCGCGACCCCTCGATCGCTCTCAGAGTCAATCGGCCCAAACCGGGTTATGAGCTCAACGAAAAAAAAAGTATTTTTAGAAATTGCCTGCAAAACCGCCTTGCGAGCGTTAGCGTCAGCGTCAGCGCCATCTCCCGATGGATATTTTTTGCGCATCTCCAATAGCGCCTTGGCCCTATTTTCTTCTTCGTCTATTGGGGAAGAAGAAGAGGTGGAGTAGCAGGCGGATCTCATCCCTCCTGCGGACTTCCCCGTACTCAAAGTGACTCTGAGAGATTGCGCTTCTCTACTAATCGCATTCTGTTCAAGAATCACTGTTTTCATGATCGAATGACGAAATAGATATACGAACTGTATAGGATCATTCGCTGGGATGGGATAAGTGATTCTTTTATAGGATTCCCATGGGATCGTAGAATCAACTAAGGATGGAATAGGTATTTGTGATCGATCAGCTTCCAGTATGACCGAAGACTTTCTATCTGCATTCAGAATAACCACACAATCAGGTTGTTGGTTCAACCCAAAATTGATCTTCTTCTTTCTTGAACGGAATTTTTTTTTATTTGCAAAAGATTTGGTCAAAAACGCCCCGATCTTCCATTGAGAATCATCGAAACAATGAGAATTCACATTTCTTAAATAGCTTCTTAAATAGCTCGCCATTTCTTCCGTTATCTCATAAATAAATAAATGATTGGTCTTTAAAAAGAAGGAACGGCCTTTTTGACGACTGGGAGATCCTATAAAATGAAGAGCGTTTCGTAAACAAATCAGTGTCTTGTCTGAATCGAGAATAGCAATTCCATTTCTTGAACCACGGATATAGACTTTGAAATGGTGATCAGCTACCCGACGGCCGAGATGTGCATTCGTACAAAGTAATTTAGTACAGACTATCGAAAGCATTGTCATTTTGCGATTTGAGTTCCGGAGATACAGGTGGTAAGTTATGGGTAATGCGGGGGAACTTTAAGACGAGATAGAATACCTAATATGGGAGTGGTTTAAGTGAGAGAATAGCTCCCTTACCAAACCAACTGAGCTATTTGCCATGTTTTTGACAAATGACCTAACTTTGATGTGATGTGCCCGGCTAGCCCGGATCATTCTTAGAGCAGTCGAGGTTACCGGAATTACGGCCTTCCATACAAGAACTGGCACTATTGTAACTCGCTATGGGCCTCCTGCCTTCTCGAAAGAAACTGGCTTTTGAAGAAATTACTCTATTTTACGCATTTAGTTGAAGCGGATTCAAAGAGCTCTATCGAGCAAGGAAGGAGTATACTATACTGTAGCTGGATAAGCTAGATACCAAAACTTTGATAAAGATTGAGGCAACCCATTTGAGGAAGAACCGGACGGACCCCTGTGGAGATGGCATAAACAATCCTTTGACGAACTTTCTGGTTAACATAGAATCTATGAGTTTTTTCTTCTAATTACTACTACTAACATTATTCAATCTGGTATCCAAGAATTTATTAAGCTCATCCCGCAAGCACATGTACACATCTTGGATTTTACCGTCTTAAGATGGAAGAAGATTCGTTCTCCTACCCATTTCTAAGTTAAGCAAGAGATAACTCATAATTTGATATGCACTCGCACTCGCATCTTGGGTCACTGGAACCTGATGATAATTACTCACTCCTTCATCCTGAGAAAGGATCTTGGCTATGAAAAAAAATGGATCACTAGCTTGCGCAGCAAATTGAATGAAACTTTCGTCCGAAGTAAACATTTCAGTCTGGTGTTCGTTATACCATTTAAGGGCATCATCTAAGTTCGAGAACTTTGGATACTTAAAGGCTGCAGCACATGCTAAGTGTTGACTGAGATTCTTTTTTTCCGACAGGTGGTTTTGTGCTGGAGGTTGAGGATGATCGGCAGAAAAGAGTAATAAACTTTTTGACAAATCACGCTCATGAAAATGCAATACACCTGAACGGTAGATTCTACCACGGAAGTCCATGAATGCTGGCAAATAGAATTGATAACCTTCGTATGCTGACGCAAGTCTTATTAAAAAATCTTCATAACTAGCCTGCTGCACCTGTTTTAATAATTTATTTAACAGTATGTTATAGCTACAAGCATTATTAATACCTTTGACGTTATTGAAGTAGCACTCCCTCAATATGTCTGAGGCTTCTGTCGGATTCACGCGAGCCAGAGCATTTGGTAAAAGAAGCCCACACTCAACTAAACATTGACGATTCTTTTCCAGAAATCTCAAGAGCCTTTTGTTTATTTCAAACGCTTGAGACTGAAGCCCATTCAAAATATCACACATCTGCTTGTATTCTTTTTTATGTAACTTTATATAGAAGTGGTTTAAGTCATGGGAAGTTAATAGCCGAAAGTGATTCTAGATATCCCCCGTGGGTTTGCATAAGTAACCTCCTATCAGATCCGATAATGTATCAGGATCAGACCCCCTCTCTGCTGGTTGCCAATCCAAGGGTTTGCAAAGCATCGGAAGATTGAGTTTGATAGGGAGCAGATTTATGTTCAAATTGCACATAACATAACAAGAATTCTCTATATACCCTTGACCTTTCTTAAGAACCAGCACTGGATCTTCTTTTGTTACTCCCCTATCTGTTGATATATGTAGAACATTTCTTTCAATCATGAATTGGAGCAAGTATTTCCCGATATCATAATGACACTGAATTTTTTTCTTTTTCTCTTTTTTGCTAGCACCTTTGGGCTGAACAACATCCTTAACTGATTCTACCTTACTAGTGAGTACTGCTTCCACCTTACCACTACCTGGTGCTTTGTATTGTAGAAACCTTGCTTGTTCTCGTACAGTTGAATTAAGTTGATCTATAAATCTAGCTGCCTTAACTGCGGATGATTCCTGAAGAGTGTTGAATACCAAGCCTAGTACATGAATCATGATAGCCTCAAGCGTATAGATACCAAACATCTTAAGCATAGGTAAGCTACTTGGTAGGCAACCCTTTAGATATTGCTTAGCGTTAGGCTGATCTTTATTAATCAAGAACTTTACTATGTTAGGAGTTACTTTAAATAGATTATCCTCATCGAACTTCATTGTGCAATTTGCAATTTGATTCTGTAAATCTATTAATTCAGTATCGGAAAACACACCATTTTGATTCTTCTTTTCATTAATCAACAACTTTCTAACATCATCCTGATACATATCAACATTAGAAGTCTTTTTCGTTTTGTCAATATCCAACAGCTTAGCGTAGTAATCGTTCCAGAACTCCTTAATAATACGTGCATTTTGCAAAGATTTCTCATTCTCAATGCTATCATCATATGTCTCGGAACAATAAAATAGAACCTGCATACTTTTATTTGTTACCCTTACTAAACCGCAGTAAGGATACGAATACGACTGAAATAAACTACTAGAATCTAAATATAAGGAAAGGATCAGAATAAGTACTAATGCTCTGTATAATACTTTTCCCCGAGCGATGGTTTAGCGGATTCGGAATTGTAACCAAGCATCCTGGGTTCTATACCCGATTCAACACTAGAGCATGCAGCCGATCCTGGATACATAACTATATAAAGTGTGCAGTTTTGGATCTTTATTGGTAGCCAGTCTTTCACTTCTGCCTCTCCACTCCCATGCCTTTCTTGGTCGGACCAACCCAACCGGCGATTTCCGACAAGTCTTTCTGCTTAGAGCAAGAAGCGGAACCAAAATAAAGCTTTCTTTATTTTCATTTATGGATAACCAATCCATTTTCCAATATAGTTGGGAGATTTTACCCAAGAAATGGGTACATAAAATGAAAAGATCGGAACATGGGAATAGATCTTATACCAATACTGACTACCCATTTCCATTGTTGTGCTTTCTAAAATGGCATACCTATACAAGGGTTCAAGTTTCGATCGATATTTGCGGAGTGGATCATCCCTCTCGAAAACGAAGATTTGAAGTTGTCCATAATTTACTGAGTACTCGGTATAACTCACGCATTCGTGTACAAACAAGTGCAGACGAAGTAACACGAATATCTCCGGTAGTCAGTCTATTTCCATCAGCCGGCCGGTGGGAGCGAGAAGTATGGGATATGTCTGGTGTTTCTTCCATCAATCATCCGGATTTACGCCGTATATCAACAGATTATGGTTTCGAGGGTCATCCATTACGAAAAGACTTTCCTCTGAGTGGATATGTGGAAGTACGCTATGATGATCCAGAGAAACGTGTGGTTTCTGAACCCATTGAGATGACCCAAGAATTTCGCTATTTCGATTTTGCTAGTCCTTGGGAACAGCGTAGCGACGGATAATTCCGAATCTACATAGGTCTAGTCCAGGGGACAAATCAATAGGAAATGCTATTTTCTTCTTAAGAAGAAGAACTTTTTTGAAATGAAAGAGTTTCCACGGGCGTCGGATATCATTTCTTCAAATAAGGAAGAAGTGTTATCGAAGGATTTCCTTCCATTCTTCCTAGTATGGAAGAAGTAAAGAAAAAGTACTGCGTCTCGATCTATACGAAAGGGCACTGGTTTTTTCTTTCGGTTTCATTGATAGCAGAAGAGTACGCTAGCTAGCGGAGCCTGAAAACGCTTGCTTGCGCCCCACCCCTACGGAAACTATTGCCTATGCTTGCTGCTCGCTCAGTGTCAGTAGAAGGGAAGAAAAGATGGTCACTCCTTTTAGGAACATGGCGAGCCTTACTTACGACTGTTGCACTTCACTCGCTGCTCGTTCATTCACTTGCTCATGAACTCGCTGCTTCGCCAGAAGCGACTAGTCGCCTCCTTTCCTCCGCCGAAAGATGCTTAGCCAGAAGCGACGAAGGAGGGGAGCTGGGGAAGGCCGACGATGGCAATGAGGGGGAAGCTGTCGTAGAAGCTTTGCCCCTTGCTTTACATAAATTGTTATGAACTTACTAAATGACCTTATTTATTCTCCCGGAACGCTAGCAAATCTAATAGTTCCATCTGCTCTTCTTAACTTAAGAACGAAGGCCGCCATCCTTCTTATTCAGGAACCCTTTGTTTGAGGAGGGCGTATCCCCGGGAAGGGGAGAGTGGCCGAGCGGTCAAAAGCGACAGACTGTAAATCTGTTGAAGGTTTTCTACGTAGGTTCGAATCCTGCCTCTCCCACTTGTTGTAGACTTAAGAGAAGAGAAAGTAGGCGGAAGCCTAGGAGGGCCAACCGAGCGAAGCTCTTTTTTTTTGCCGTGCCGTGAAGTGCAATTTTCTCGTATGCGTTTTAGAGAGGTTGTCGAAAAAAGACGATCTATAGAGATTCCCCATCTATATCCAATCGAGAATAGAAGCGAGTCGCTTCCGGCGTCGGCTTGTAGTCTCTGCAGTCGGCACACGCACGCGCCCGCCATCATGCCTCCTTGGTTCGGGACGAAGCCAAGCGAGACATACGATAGACGAAGGAAGCGCCCACCCAGCAGGAGGGCTAAAACCTGTAGTTTTGAAGTTGCAAACTCCAGCTTCGAAGCTGGAGTGCTTTAGCCCTTTTTTAAGCAAGAATCACCGTCTTGAGCGCCTTGCGCGCTCAAGAACAAGCAAGGGATGAGCGCTTTGTTGCTAAAGCGGATACGTTTTCTTGCTGGGGAAGGCTAGTTTGATCGAGGATTGGAGAGGAGGGAGAGGTGGAATAAAAAGCTCGGGATGGATTTTGGAGTCTTTGTGCGAGCCGTATGCGGTGAGAGTCGCACGTACGGTAAGGAGGGGGGTTCGCGTCTATACGTGTAGTGTGGTGGTTGGGCCTACCCACCCTATTTGTTCCATGATCTATGGGTCTACTGGAGCTACCCACTTCGATCAATTAGCCAAGATTTTGACCGGATACGAAATCACTGGTGCTCGATCTAGTGGTATTTTTATGGGGATTCTTTTTATCGCTGTAGGATTCCTATTCAAGATTACTGCAGTTCCTTTTCGGGCGGCTGTAGGACGGACGGCCCCCTATAGGTAGTAGGGTAGGGTGGGTGGTACCGCTCAGATAGCGGCCAATCCTCCTAACTGCGCGCGGGCCGGGCTTAGAGCGCGTGAAACTCATCACTACCTCGTAAGGGCGTTGAGACCATAGCATGTTACACAAAAGCGCCGCTTTCTCAGGAGTGTTGTCACACAGCTGCCCGACTAGAAGAGCTACTCGCTCTGTAGTGTTGTCACACAAGATAAGCACGCCGCCCGCCTGCTGGCCGGGCGAATCGAAGTTATCTTCCGGTCAACTGTCCACCCAGTCAAGTGCAAAAAACACAGTGGAATCACGCAACGCACGCTGCTGGTGTGCTTCCTGCCCACGAGGAAAGAAGAGCGACAAGGTTCAGATTTGACTGTTTGCAGCATGGGAGCTGATTACCCAAAAAATCCCTGGGAAAAAAGAAAAGATATCTCGGTAACGAAAACCATAGGAGGCTGTATTGGCGAGATCCAAGGGTTCACAGCAGCCCAAAAGAAAAACCGCCTGGAAGTCCGAGGACCTTTAGTACCGTACCGAACCAGCAGCCTTCGCGCCAAGCGACGACCGCCCTTGTCCCTTTCCTTTTTCCATTCAGCCTACTTCTTAGCTTTGTTCCGTCAGTCTAAGGCAAAGCTTAAGTGGTTTGCCTACCTTACCCACTTGATGAAAGGGAACGAACTTCGTTTCCTTGGCGGCTTTATGGATGGATTCAGTCAGAAAAAACTCCTTCCTTTTGAAAAAAGTGACGCTTTGCGTCTTCGCTTCCGAGGGTTAGGGTATAGGCCGTTTCGAGCAAGCTTTCGCTTTTTCTCCCGGCTTTCTACAACTTTCGCTTTAGCTTCCAAAGGCGACCCAATGACCTTTCCGGAATTGGAAGTATTCGTCGCCCTACCCTAAGAAAGAAGTCACTATAAAACTGCTTGCCCTCCAGAAGTACCAAAGGTGCGCGGAGCCCGGTGAAAATGAATATGTTTGCTACTGAAAGAAGCCTGCCTATTGACTAATATTCGTCTTTAGAATGAAAGTAGCTATGAAGCCCAATCTACTGTCGATTCAAAAGGGGGCATAGTCATATGGGTGGGGTGTTTGTGGGGAGCTGCCTTGGATATGAGGAATTCCTCCAATCTAAAAAAAAAGAACAAAGAAAAAGTCCGTGACGAAGATCTTTCTTTTCTATCAATAGATAGGAATGAGTGTTCGTTATAGGGGATAGGATCCATCTGCTCTCTCTCTCTCTCTATTTTCTTTGATGCAATTTAGAGAGAAAGAGCAGTGCGAATTAGAAAAAAAAGAGAATCGGGAGATGATTCCAAAATAGATACATAGACATCTAAAGTAAAGGGATGTATATATTATTCCTATATATATCATCTATCTATGAAAAAAGTAAACAGAGTTCGTTTTTGGGTTCCCCGAAGCCCCGAATGGATTGGATCGTTTCTGCTTCTGCCAACGAAATGAAGGCCTCGCCCCTTCCGAATGCTTCTCCGATCCTGAAGTTCTCGCGAAGAGAATAAGATGCAGCTCCCCCTCCCTCTGTCTTTTTCCGCTTTGCTAATCTTCCCCTCTAACGCGGGCCGAGCTTAGGCGGGCGCGGGAGGAAGAAAGAAAGTCGAAGAGCGTCTTCTCCTTTGTCCTTTTTTCAGTGCAACACAGGAAAGCACCCTCTTTTTGTAATCCCTGCAGCTTCCCAGAGGCTTGCTTTTTTTTTATTGAACGCATGGCGTAGCTAGGACCCCTCCAATCATGTTTGAGCCTATGTTCACCCGGGGCCAAAAAAGGAGAATTCCGGAATGCCTGCCGACGTTCAGATAAGGTGCATATCCCTTACCACTAAAGGAAAGGCTCGACGAAGGGGGGGATATTAGCTGGGTAAGGAAAACGCTTTCGGAGATTGAGATGTCGATTTGTTTTTCATCGAAAAGGAAGAAGGCCGAGGGGATAGCAGCCTTCCTTCGGGCTTTGCCTGCCGACGTTCTAATAAAGAATTCCGGCTCGGCCCGGGAAAGCGCTGGCAACAACATAAAGAAAGGGGTCCATGTAGCTGCTGCGCCCGCCCACTAAGCAGCAGGTTCGGCATCTACTACAAAAGAGAGAATCCACTTCAGATAACCACGTCTCTGCTAGGCAGCGTGTGGAATGGCCGAGAGCGGACCAAATGGATATATAATCCAAGCCGAGAGTGGAGTTACGTGAACAGCCGTCTGATGGAAAACAACTTTCACGTTCGGTTCAGAGAGCACTTTTTTCGTTGAGAATAAGTCCTTCCCTTTTGTGTGAATTCCCCAGCGGCGAATTAACAACTTGTGGGGCCCTATCTATTCAATCTCTCGAGCCCCAAGAAAACCCCCCTCTCCCTCGGACTCAATCTCTCTTTTGACTCTATATATGTGGGCACCTGATATCTATGAGGGTTCACCCACCCCGGTGACAGCATTCCTTTCTATTGCGCCTAAAATCTCTATTTCTGCAAATATGTCACGTGTTTCTATTGTTGCTTCCTATGGGGGTACATTACAACAAATCTTCTTTTTCTGCAGCATTGCTTCTATGATCTTAGGAGCACTGGCCGCCATGGCCCAAACGAAAGTCAAAAGACCTCTAGCTCATAGTTCGATTGGACATGTAGGTTATATTCGTACTGGTTTCTCATGTGGAACCATAGAAGGAATTCAATCACTACTAATTGGTATATTTATTTATGCATCAATGACGATAGATGCATTCGCCATAGTTCCAGCATTACGGCAAACCCGTGTCAAATATATAGCGGATTTGGGCGCTCTAGCCAAAACGAATCCTATTTCGGCTATGACCTTCTCCATTACAATGTTCTCATACGCAGGAATACCCCCGTTAGCCGGCTTTTGTAGCAAATTCTATTTGTTCTTCGCCGCTTTGGGTTGTGGGGCTTACTTCCTAGCCCCAGTGGGAGTAGTGACTAGCGTTATAGGTCGTTGGGCGGCCGGAAGGTTGCCATGAGTAAGGTTGGGAGACCGAAGGCAGTTTTCCGTGCACCGGACACGTAGCTTACCGAATCAGTTGCAACACAGATGGGAATGCATGCTACGAAAGACAGGGTCGAGTCTGATACATCAACCGTCGACTCCATATCCTTGTACGAGTCCACAATCACTACACGAGATGAACCTGGGTTTGGTGAATGGAAGTTGGCCTTAGGTGTAATAGGACTCCCAGTTACTGCGCGCGATCGTATACTGAGGTGCTCCCCGTCGGTTGTTGGAACGACGCGAGCCGGGCCGGGCCTCGATTCCTTTCAAAAAGATGAAGGGACAGAGGTGACTAATTCCCCATCTCATTTGGGGCGGAAAACGAATCGACATCTCGATGTGATACAGCCCTTTCCATTTTCGTTGGGAAAGAACGGCGAAGTCCATCCGAACCCTCCAATGAAGAAATAAGAGGAGAGCAAAGCGCCAATGGCGCGCGAAGCGCATGCGGAAGGGGCACGGAGAAATAAAGAAGTGTGGGGGAGAAGCAGCCGAGCTCATTCCCTTCGCTTCCTGGGCCCAAAGCAGTGCTTTGTTTCCTGGCCAAATCAAGGATTTGGGGCTGATTGCAAAAGATATCTGAATAGAAAGATAGATCCATCCATCTATCCAGATATCTAAAAAAGAATCGATTTCGATTTCATGAAACCTTTGATTCAAAGAACTGCGCTTAGCCCCCCCGCTCATGAAACGGCTCTGCTGCAATGGATGGCAGAGGGTCCGTAGTACCCGAAGCACTGGAGTGATCCAGTAGCCGGGAAGGGGCCTAGAAGTGCCTACTACTACACCACACTACACTTGGCTCTACACATTTACAGAGCTTACCCCTGTCCAGTGTCTGGCAGAACGTTGGGGGCTTCAATCGTCGACTCGTTATCCCCATCTCAGCCCAGGCTAACGGAGCCTGACTTATTCAGGGGAGAGAGTGGAGCCTATCGAAGCACTCTTGAGAGTAAGATCCTTGGCTCCTCTTCATTCTCTACAGGGGTCTCTGCCCACATGGAAGCGGGGCAGAGATGGATAAGATCAAACACGGGAATAAGAAGCATTTGAAATGCCTTTTTGATCATTTTGATAGAGGGGGATGGATAAAGTGGGCAAAACAGACTCACATTTTTCAATCGAAAAGATGGGTTCCTTTTTCGTCTCGACAAAGAAAGAATCATCTTGAAAACGCTCCTAACCCCTTCGTAGGGCCGTGTATAGTAAGTGATCCGAACCTGCCCGGAGCGAGCCCCCCTTAGAGGCAAGTGAAGTTGGTGAGCCGTATGATGGGCAACTATCTCCTGCAGTTCGGAGAGGACTCAGCTGTTAGTTAGTACCCCCTTGGTTTCGGGGTGGACCCTTTCACTCTATTTTATTATATACGCTTAGCGAAAAGAATGTTTTTTGATAGACCTAGGACATGGATTCTATATGAACCAATGGATCGTGACAAGTCGTTACTACTAGCAATGACTTCCTCTTTCATTACTTCATCCTTTCCATATCCCTCTCCCTTGTTCGATCTTACTCATCAAATGGCACTCAGTTCATATCTGTAAGTTCGTTCGATCATTGACAAGGTTCAAAGAAAGGGTGGGCCATTCACCATGAAGGCTAAAAGCGAGATAGGCTTTACTGGACATTTTCGCTTACAAAGGCGAAGACAATTCCGCGTTTTTTCAGCCGATTCTCCGAAATTTAAGACAATTATCCTCACTCAAACTTCAAAAAGTCCTTTTTTTTCTGATGTAAATTCTGTCTGTCTCCTTTGTCCTTCCTAACGCTAGTCTAGTCTCCGATTAAAGGATTGATACGGGCGTGCTTCCTTGCAGAGGGTTGTTTTAGACACCTACCCACCAGAAACTTCGCTTTGCCACCCAGGTATAACCAAAGCCTTCCACAAAGGAATATTTACTACTGGGTCCATCACGTGTCCAGATACCGGTGCATCCCTTGCCGTTTCCCCATCGGCTGAAGTTGGATCAAAGTCCCCGGACGCGAATGCTCATTATAGAAAGAACTAGGCCTACTTAGGTAAACAGGCACCCCATCACTACCGTAGTAGTTGAAATCTCTAACTTAGGTGCGTTTGCCCATTACTTCTACCCATCTACGCGATTCTGAGATCCAGCCATTGGAACTGAGAGATCCCCGCTGTTTGACCTACTCAAGTAGGCTTTCTATTGAATATCCACCCGTGGTAATTGCTTGACTGGTAGAAGCACCAAGCTTTGGTACTATAGTCGTACTCGAGACCCTATTGAGCTGCTTAGTCTTCTCCTTTCTTTGGCTGGTGAAGGGACGGTGGACTTGTTGTTTCATTGCTCTCGCGCTCTGATCTTGATATTGATTGCCAACTCGGATAGAGGAAGTAAGCTGTTCTGTTTGGGCCATCGTTCTCTGTTCTATTGGATTTGACACTTTTTCTGATCTCCCTCTGCCTGTTTTTGAGCTCAATAAAAGAGAAAGTTTCATGCCAGTATGGGCGAAAACCATCAATTTTCACATTCCCCTAATAAATGGGTGTTTTTGAGGTCCTTTTTCCGATCAGTTTCATGCCAGTATGGGGTCAAAGTATACAAAAATCACATTCTCCCCGTAGAACGCTGTTTTTAGAGCTCTCCTTTTTTGGAAACTTTCATTGCGCATAGTACGAAAACCAACAGAAATCCCACTGGCAAGGGTGTTGTGCCGGTTGCCGACCAGGCGATCGACCAGCTTCCGACCAGAAGCGTTGGTCCAGTGAGGTGAGCCACGACCAGAACAGAGCTGTTACAAAGGAAGCCCACTCCCTTATGTTCTGATGGGAAATAGGACTAGGATCTGTAATAGTTGTATCTGCTTTCCTTTGGTTTGCATGGGCACGTGATACATTCCTAGCATGACGTTGGAACAAGCAAGGACCCAGCGTGATCCAGAGGGCAAGCCCATCCCGGGTAACTTTGTATCCTGACCCAAGCCGGAAGTTTGTCGAACTTGTAGTCTAGGACATTGGTAGGGATCCGCATGGGCACGCTGAACAATCCGATGGCCACCCACAACACGAAACATCGGCCCCGCTCGTAGCGCTTGCCGATCATCCCTATCTCTACCGGGCCCGTATTCCCCGCCTCGCTGATACTTATTCATTTCTTTGAATCGATAAAGATGGGTATCCATGCCTCTTAGTTCCGGGGAGATACTGGTTATGCCAGTGTGGACAAGTTCAAATGGAGCAAACCCGCAAGAGCATGGAGCATAGGATTTGAATTAGCCCAATGCGGATGGCAGCGATCGAGCAACTAAACGAGCGAACTCCAAATAGAAATCTTTTGCGCTTTCCTAATGTGTTCTAACAGGTGTTACAAGCTTCGATAATCTAGCGTGAACTAACCCGAACTATGGTTTCGCTTCCCTAAACTATGTGGTATAATCACTTTAAGTGAAGCATGTCCCGATGATTCCCCGGATAGGAGAAGGCCAGCTGGGTCATTTGTTTGTATAATTACGAGTCAATTCACTCCTGCGGTTTTTGCCCGAGTCAAAAGACAAGCAAGTCCTTTGAGTACACAGCGAACGAAGTGCCAGAATGTGAGCCTAGGGTGAACAGTGGTGCTTCCATGGCAGTTGGATAGTAGATCAGAGAGGCAGGCCAGTAGAATATGGAGTTGTTTTCGTTCTCTTGTTATTCTTTTCTGGCTATAAGTATTTCTGTCTTGGATTCGTTTGGCCATTAGGTTTGAATTGCCTTCTCTTTCTGTCTTCCATTTGAATTCCGTGATTTATCCTGCTATTTGGAGAGTAGTTGATATGGTCTTTCTTGGGTTTGGCTTTCAAAGTGCAGTTCGAAAAGAGTGAGTTGCTGTCAATGGCTGGAATGGAATATATAAATAAGATGGAAAATATGGCTTTCTTTCCATCTACCTATTTGAAGTAGTAAGCTTATCTTTTAGGTGGGAATAGTTTACAATCGAGTTTGAAAGCATTAATGAAGTGAGCCTATTACATCAAGTTCTTTTTTGACCTTTTCATTTGAAAGTAGCCATAGGCAAGGAAGGCTACCTATTGATACGGAAAGAAAGCCATCTCTGGCTATTCTTTTTTAGGGTGGAAAAGAGTGCTCCATATCCATATATGTGCTTGGAGGGAAGGCCACATCTTTAATTGTATTCTTTTTCGAGGTCATCCTCTTCAGCCTGTGTTAGTAGTGCTAGTTTTTCGTTTTTAGTACCTTACGGGTCTATAGAAAGGCTTAGAGGATCCTAAAGTGTCAGTTTATGTTGGAATTGCTTTGCTCTTTTTCAAGCAAATAAGCTTGAAAGAAAGTGCTTTTATTTGAGTGGAAATGAAAGAAGAAATCGTCTATCTAGACAGAGTATGTGTATTATTCGGTCCATGCTTGCCCTTCTAGGCCCTTTAGATCTATATCTATCTTACTATCGAAAAGGGTTTTAGGAGGAGCAGAGCAAGTCGCGTTTACAGCCAGCAGTTCTTATGGGCGTAACTCCCTCTAGTATTCCAATAATCTCCTTTCCTCCAATATGTCACTAGTATTCAAGTATGCGGCTCGTATTAGTATGCCAGGCGTTCGAGAGACCAGAATTCTTTTCATAGCCTTCCCTTCAATATGCCATCTTGTCTTGCGGCGCTCTATCCTTCCAAGCGAGCCTGTGCTCGGGGAGCACTCCTTCTATCATTCATAAAATATGCTTATCTCTCCTTGGTCGTAAAGCTTCGCTTTGCTTTCATTTACCGAAAATGCCATTGGAGTTTCCAGCCGGGAGGCGCAGTCTCGTACAAGCAACTTCTCTTCCTCTTTCGAAAAGTAGCAAAGCGGTGTCAGGTTGGAAGCCTGCGGGCCAGTCTGTTCTAGCGCCTCATTCTTTACATCCTTGCATTACTCTCTTCCTTTCCTCCTTGCCCTAACTTGAACTGGCTGAAACTAAAATGGCCGGACTTTCTAATGATGGCACTGGCTTGGCTGGATCGACATGAACTTCTATTAGGACAGCAACTGTTTTGCCCCTTGTCGAACTTTGACTGAGACATAGCCTTGCTGCTGCGGGGCAGCCGACTTATAATTCTAGTTACTGTCCTTCTTGTTCATGTAGTGCCTGCCTCTCTCCAAAACTCCTTCCCGCACTTGATTGAGCAAAAGATGCAGCTTCACTAATTGAGTTAGGCACCTGCACTTCCACTGCAGCTCTGAGTTCATTCTTCAGACCCAAAAGAAATTGTGTCACCAGCAGCAGTCCTCCTACATTCAGATCATACAATTTAACCTAGCGGAGCGGATTCAACTACTTAAGATATTCTTCCTCAGAGCCAGTCTGCTCTCTATCATCATCTATCGTCTAAATAAGTAAATAATGACACCGATATAGATCTTGTTGAGGACCCCCATCCAAGCCATAGGAAAGAAAGCCGCTGGAGTGCGACGCTCAAAGCAAAAGTAAGTAATAGGGAAACAAGGTTCTATTAGGCTTGCAGGGCTGCTGCTCTTTGAAAGACGAGGTCTAGTGGAAGAGGCGGGTCGGGCAAGTTGAGTACTCAGATTCGGCGCTTGCTTGACATCTCTCTTTGAATCTGAAACCTGACATGACCATTGATTCCGCCTCCATTGCCGGAAAGGATAACGATGGA
This sequence comes from Triticum urartu, assembly GCF_056163025.1. NCBI lineage: Eukaryota > Viridiplantae > Streptophyta > Magnoliopsida > Poales > Poaceae > Triticum > Triticum urartu. Next base: position 400,851,378 of record NC_141873.1, on the reverse strand, counting down.
TCTTTAGCTAGCTCATAGGCAGAGGAAAGGTATACGTTAACAGATAAGGAAAAGTGGATCCGCTACCAAATACGTTGTGGAGCCGTGTTCTCCAGGGAGGTTTGAGGGTTCTTGGGATGGGTTCTATGTTGCTGCCCATTCATTTCCTATTAATAAGGAGATATGTAAAGCCAGTCATTCTATTAAAGAGAACTTCCAGTGGCAGATTTTAGATGGTAATTCGGTGCGATTGTTATAAGACCCTTGGCTCGGTGGGACTGCATTGAATAGAAGGCCTATTCCTATGAACATGTCAGAGCTGTTGGAAGGTTTGTCTCTCTCCCACTATCTCATTCCTAATAGGGATTGGCATCTTAGTTTATTAGCTTTTTTTCTCCCTGATGAGGTGGTGCGAGAAATTTCAGCTGTACCAATTCCTAGAAGCATCTGTTCTGATACTTTGACATGGGGGTCTTCTGTTCACTCTGACGATTAGGATGAAGGAAGTATACAGGGAGGTCTGCCAGCCATTTAATGAGGAAGGTGGTCTTCATTTCTCTTGCGTATGGAAGCTTAAGGTCATTCCCTGCATTCCGTTTTTTTGGTGGAAAGCTTATTGGAATAGACTTCCGTGCAGAGAACGAACTTCTTGTCTCAAGGAATTTGCTCCCATTGTCTCAGTGTTTTTTTTATGTTTGTGAAGGGGTAGTGGAGGACATAGACCATGTTCTGGTGAAGTGCACAGTAGCTAATCAAGTGTGGATGGTTGGTCTTCCTGAACTCTTTGAGCTGGAGCTTTGGACTCTACGAGGTATTGGGTGCTTGCCCTATTGAGAGTATCTTACATTCTCTCTTCACCAGACAGATAGACAAATAGGCAATCCGATAGAAAGATTATGGCTTCCTTACTATCAGCAAGCTCCCACAGGCGATGAACTGCTTCTGACTTCTTCATTCGGTTTGTAGCCATACCGTATAGAGTGAAAAATGCCTTTTTTTGGAAGTAGCTAGATTCAAGCAAGCATCCTAGCAAAACGATCTTTTGACAATGGGCTCTGCCCAACACTGGGACTGACTGACTTTATACAGAGATAGAAAAGGCTGCAATCCAAGTTTGATAAGGCGGTTAAAGACATTCATTGTGGTTGGTCACGTTGGTGAATTAGATGAACAATCGATATTACCATCTTGGACTGTGAAGTCATCCATCCAGACATACTTCTTAGGTTAAATAGCCAAACATCTGAGTGAGTCAGTCTACCAATGCCTTGTGACTCATGACAGTAGTCCACCAGATCCCTAGTTGCTGTTTTTGTCCTTTTGGATACCACCTATTTTCATATTGAAAAGATTCCAGTACCTTCACCACAAACACAAGGCCTGCTGCTCCCTAAGTTGTAAAGTCGCCCGTTTGGTAATCGGAGTGAATCTATACTTACTCAACTACTAACTCTGAATGTTCTCGCTATCGAAGGATTTCTTTCTTTGCGTATGATGATTGAGGCTCAATTCCTTCCCGAAAGAATAGTAGACTGACAAACGTATCTTACTCGTTCCCTCAACTGCTCGACTGAAAGAACTCTTAGTTCTCATTCTGTTCTTTCTTGTTTTTTCAGGATCCAGGAAAGACTTTCTTTAAAAAGAGGAATCCAGATGGATAGATTGTGAAATAGAGTATCTCCTTCGATTGAAACATCAAGGATGAAATAGAGGACTTCTAACCGAATGATTGATGGAATTCAGGTGCGATTCCTAGTATTCAAATAAAAGAATATTAGATTACATATAAGTTATTCGTGTTCCTACTCCATTCTATTCTCTATTTCAATCTCATATGAGGTAGCTGGTCAAAGATAGGCTATGTCGACCCTTTCAAACTGTTTTCCATAAAAAAAAGCATAAATCCGCTTATGGCATTCACCCAAGCATACAGAGACAGAGGAGAGCTTGCCTGCGGTAAAGGAAGGTTTTTACTACGAAGCATACGAGTCTGCTTTAACCAACAGGGGAGTGGGAAATACACTCCCCTGTTTGTTACAACTGATGCCCCGCCTATAAGCAGGTAGCTTGTGAGCTATCGATCAATTGTGAATGTTCTCATAGAATTGGATCTTATCTTATTCACATAAGTCTTTCATTTCGTACATGTTTCCAAGAAAGAAATTAGGACAACCAATTAAGCATTGGATGAGTCAAAGGCTTCTTCGAGCATTTCCAGATCAACTAGGACAAGACTCAATAAAGTCACCAATGTTGCTGCTTGCTTGACTTTGCTTTTTTGAATCTACTTCTTTGCTTGTCTCGCCAATGAAGATACTGCATCATCTCTATACTTGCTAGATAACCAACACTTTGCTTCCCATTTCTTTTGCAATTAGATCGATCTCCCAATGCTTATATATGTGGTGCCCCATAGTGATGAATGGAGCAAAAGCTAGGAAGAATTAGGAAGCATCAGCCCGGAATGACCCCAAGACTTATTTGCAGGAATCATAGCCAGCCAATAGAATTACTCTTTTAATATAGCAGCGGTGACGCCATGGATCAAGGAAGAAGGTTTTGTCTTATCCCAGCAGCAATGAGAGCCTCTTTCTTCTCCTGATGTGAATACACAAACCCCTATAGCGTCCGACACCACTCACATACCCTAGAAATTCTTGTTGTGGGGCAAGTGAAAGTACTTTGATATGCCCCAGAGGTCTTCGAACCTTGGTATTTCGAATCAGATTGATAGCTTTTTGAATGGCTGCGGTTCCGGGACTCAAGTCTTTAGTTTACAGGTTCTACATTAGGTTCACGAAACGGATACCTATCTACACAGCAAGCTTCTTCAACAGGTCATTGGACATCACCCTCACTTCTTCTAGCAGGAAAGCGCGTTAAGAGGTAAGATCGTACCTCAAGTCAAAGGGCCTCGTTATAGTTGGAGGCAACACAACACACGCTGAACAAACCTCAACTTGCCTATTTTGTGTAACTGGTTGAAACTACTAATTTCCAGTTCATCTTACGATGGTATACGGTGACGGGCCAACCTTCTATACTAGTGCATTCATAGGAGGACGAAGCAGGAATTAGGAAGCCCTACACTTCAACCGGAGCGAACTTCACACTCGAACTTGGATATAGCAAATAGATCAAATAGGCTCAGAGAGATACGGGGCATAATCAAAAAAAAAGAACCGTTGGAGTGGCAATACAGCTAGATAGATAGATAGAAGGTCTGATTCTAAACGAAGTCTGATCTGTCACACCCAGCCATAAACAACCATTCCAGATTCCCAAGATGAAGTGGAAAGAAAAAGGATGCATTCAGGATCTCATACTTCGGCGAATCTAGGGGCTCAGAAGAGTGTCACCAACGACGGTAAATCGGTGGGCCAAACCAAAGAAAGACTGTCTCTTTGACGACGTGGTCACGGGGATACGATCCGACAAGAGAGATGCTGAAGAATATGCCCTCCTCAAGGGGTCAAGCACTCGATCAGAACTAAATCATCCTGCGGCACTCGCAGCATGAGCACATAGGGCAAGATGAAGAGAAGGATAAACGCTAAAGAGATCGTCAACTTCACCTTGGCATGCTTCCATCAGTGCCTCAAAACATTTGCTATTCTTATCTCTAGAAGGGTGCTTCTATTGTTGTAGTGTTTATAGCGAAAGAGGACAAAAGTCCAGCCGGACACCGTATAACTCCGGTATCGCGTCGCGGGTGAAAAGGGCCTGAATATTTCCTACCAGCAAGCACCCCCACTAACTCACACGTCATTCTTGCATCTCACTGACACTGGGCCCGAGAAACGGCAGAAAGCAAAAGGTGTGAACCTTGTAATCTTTTCTATACAGAAAAACAGACCCTCTTCGAAGCTGAACGTTGTGGGGCACTGCTGTCAGCAGAACATTTCCTAGTGTGTAAGCGAATTTTAAGGTGATAAAAAGGCAGCGAAGTGTTCCAGCGGCCAGCCACGACGCTCGCCCCACCGTCCAGACAGAGAAACCCCTCACCAAGCAGCGGAGCTCAGCATTTCCACCACACCGACGCCTCCGGTCTCCCCCGCGGTTCCCTTTCCCGAGAAGCAGCTGATCTTGGCCGTTGGATCGACGTATAAATAGCCACGGGCACGCAAGGCCGGACCTCTATTTCTTCACCTGCCTCCCCTCCCACCTGGGCATGGCGACCTTCTCCATGGAGGTGTTCGACAACGAGGTCGTCCCGTCCACGCTCAGCAGCATCGCGCCCATCCTGCGCGTCGCCGCCGAGATCGAGCCCGAGCGCCCCCGAGTCGCTTACCTCTGTACGTGCATTCGTTTTCGCGGGGATACGTATGGTGCATTTCGCATGCTGTTTTGATGCGTTTGGGTTTGGATTTTGTGGCAGAGCGAGCGCTCCTGGTTCATTTTTTTGGCGTCGGATCAATGCCGCGTAGGCTGTGTGTACTTGGAAAAGTTTTGTGTTCCCACGTTCAAAAATGTTTGTTCTTATATTTTTTTTGGGGGCACATGCGCGCCTCGATTCGTGGTTTTCGAGGATGTTTTGCTTTTGATTCATAATCATACGAGTCTATGCAGAAAAACAGTTAGTGTGATTTCCTGGAGAACTTTTCTGGCTTTGCCATTTTTCCTTGCTTTGGAGAGCTAATTTTGGAGTATGTTCGTAAGCGTCCGCATTAGATTTTGCTTTCGGCGATCATCCATACGTATTACTTGTTCATTTCGGAGCACCTTTGTGTTTCACACTTGAGGGAGCAGATTAGATGTACTAGATAGTGGTATTTCCGATACTTTCTTCGTTTTGTTGAAATCATGTTGCAATCGGATAGTTATGGTCAATTGGTTTGGCTAGAATAGTTTCACGTATCTCGAATGGGGACTCGGGTAATTGGTTTCTAGTTTCTACTACATCCTGCAAAGTAAATGGAAGTTTCTAGCGTTTTGCTCGCTTTATTTTTCTATTTTTTTTTGGAGAGGCAAATTGGGTTAGCCTTATTTTCTGGACGTCCTTTTGAAATGATTCAATTTTACTAGTTTGGAAAAGAAGCGGGGAAATAGACACGGTGAGAAAGATTGAAAGAAAATAAGATTGAATCTAACCTAAAAGCCAGAGCAAAATAGGGTCTAGGAGCAGGAAGATTGGGGGATTTTTTTATCGGATTTTGCATAACTACCCTCTCGAATCCAAAGATGCCACTACATAATTTTATGTTTTTGCTCTTATGCAACACCACAGGATAATAGCCCCAGTCTCGCGAAGCGCGTGAAGAAGAGCGATGCCCGTGAAATTGAGAGTTTTTATCAGCAGTACTACGAGAACTACGTCCGTGCACTTGACAAAGGGGAACAAGCTGACCGGTAATTCT
>NC_141873.1:400838542-400841042 GCF_056163025.1 Triticum urartu | reverse complement strand
AATCCCGTTCTGGCTGGCAGCGGGCATAGGACTGAAAATCCTCTTTCGCCGGGCCTTTTGGACTCGAAATCCAAACGGAGAGAGTGGTTCGAATCCACCTCAGAACGAACAATGAAAAAGGCGTCGAGCGGGTGCAAGCTCGAGGAGCTAGGAAGGATGGAAGAAAGCTTGACCGTTTTTTCACTGAACTACTCGAACTTTTTGTTCGAAAAAGCGGAAATAGCTCAGTTCGAGAGAGGGTTGAGCTTCATCGGTTAGTGTGCACCAAAGGATGAGGTTTCTTTCCCGTCCTACAAATTGAAACCGTTCTAGCTTGATACTGCGATATCGTCAAATCATCCAACGGAGCATGGAAACCATTTCGGTGGCGGTAATGGCCTCCAGTAGTTTTCTATGGAACCATACCACTATGGTCATCTATATGATTAGACCGTGCCGCTTCACTAGACTTTCCTGAACCATCCATTTGATCCCCACGGTCGTGACACCACTTTCTAAACAAAAGTTTCCAAAATCCAATGCGGAACCAAGCAGTAAGAGAAATTCATCATGGTAATTATTAGTAGAAAACCAAAGTGGAACGGAGAGAACGGAGAGTCAGTTACAATGAAAAAATTGTTGAGGAATCATGTTGAAAGAACAACATTCTGTGTCATAAATATCGTATATAGAGATTTTTCATGTATCGACGCTTTTGATTCAATTGCAGGTCACTTGGTAACTTCTATTCGATCTCCAGTATCGCTCATCAAGTACTTGATCAGATTATTCGGAGTCATGATCCTTGATCATGACTCCGAATAAGCCGGGCTGACGAATAACCAACCCGCAATGAATAAGGAAGGTATAGTAATGCTATGAATAACCCAGTATCGAATACTGGTAATAATAGCCCCCCCGACATATGTTGCAACGTCTTCAATAGCATGCTCTTACTTCGTCTTTCCCTTAATAAGTCATCAAATTTGGTGCTTTTCGATCCCCAGTTGCTATGGGGAACAAAGGCAGAAATACAATAGAATCCTCCATTTAAGTGGTTCTCGCTTCTCCTTGTTCCTGCTCCTAACTCCTCCCCGGGTAGTTCCCAATGTTTGGCACTTTCCATACTTCGTGGGTGCAACATCAACAAATTCGCTCATGATCAAGTTACAACCTAAGATCTATGACTATATTATGTTAACTGTTCGTATTTTGTTCATTCCATCGGTATGCTCCCAGGTACCTGTAATTGTGATCTGTTTGCCAGAACCAAGGGGTCTTTCTATGGAAACCTTCACGAGCAATCGTCGTTTTTTGATGGTTTTTCCGCTTTTCACAGCTGCTCTTTCCACACCCCCGGATATCTGGTGCCAAACCGTCGCCCCTTTCCTTATATATTCGATAATCGAGTTTGCTATCTTTGTGGCATTGATTGTACAAGTTCGTGAAGAGGGCTGGACGAGTAGAATGAGGGAAAGCGGCTCGATCGAGAAAAAAGAGGAGTAGACTAGAAAACCTAGAACTTCAAAAGTCACTATCAATGAATTCCCGAGCAATTCTAAACCAACATATGCTCCGTATAGACGGAATCTCAGATAAGAACCTAACAGAAGTTTCGCGACTCCTTCATGGAATATAGGTCTTAGTATATAAATAATGTCAGTTCGAACCTGACGAGTCGTTATCATCTGTTGCCCTAACTGAGTCCATTAGCTCTTGTTGCCCTTCTATGGTGGGGATCCATAGAGAGTTCGTTTTATGAAATATCTGAGAAAGTAAAAAAAAAGATAAAGGATGGCTTATGGTCTATTTTCTTACTTGACTATCCTGCCTGACTTGGCCAATAAAAGATACCTAGCATGACACATCAGCTACGCCATCTGAGCCTGTCCACTTGCTAGTCAGGAAAAATAACCGCTCCGTTCCGTGGGCTTCTTTCGCAGCTCTCTTCACGCTCGCTTTACGAGTGCAACCAAGTTCAATAAACTGTTCATGCTAATTCATAGACTATGCTGGTTTCTATCTAAGAGTCCTGTGAGACGCTTCCTTCTCATACACATCTGAAGCAACGTTTGATCATCCGCATTAGAGAGTTTTGCAGGTCCTTGAGAGAACGTTATCCAGTCAGTTATGACTTGACCATGGTCTGAGGTGAAATTGGTCCTGGTCCATAAAACGAAAGGTGCTGGGCAAGCGCAGAGAAGTCGTCTGAAGGGGAGTTCCATAGGAATGTTCAACTTCGATCAACCTTGGTTTGGTCCCATGCCTAAAAAAGAAAGAAGGTCAAAAACAAAATAGGGGTGATATAACCCACTGCTCGCCTAAGAATGTACTGACGTAATCCCTACTATGGCTTCCCGAAGGATCCAGCTGCTAAGAGGGTCCGAGCCATAACGGATTGATGTGACCGTAGCGGCGACTGGAATCGATCTGAATGAGGCAGTTATGGGACTGATCTTATATAACAATATATATGGAGGAAGGATTCATAAAAGGTGGGGGTCAAGGTGTATAATACGAG